>NW_007245733.1:104589-134581 GCF_000164805.1 Carlito syrichta
ACTCAAAAAAAAAAAAAAAAAAGAAATCAGATAAAGGATTATTTACTAATATATAAGTCCAAGCTTACAAATACATACTACATTTAATGAAGACTCTGAGGACATGGCTAGTGCCTCCTCATCTTTCATTGAACTATTTGCTTACTTTGAAATGGATAGGACATTTACGATTTCTACAAAATATTATTCAAATCCATTGTGTATAATCCTTTTCACTTGTTTAAGATTAATGACAAAAGTAAAAATTATTTTGTATGTATTATAAAAATTGTTCCTCAATATTTAATGCAGTATTTAATATTGTACCTATTTTAAAGGTTTTCGTTTATCAGCTTTTTTAAGCTATGAATTTTACATTTTGGGGATATTTTGGTTTGTTTTAAGACATGAGTTTATATGAAACTGTTTATTCTGTTCTTTAGTTTCGTCTCATAGTATTTGTTGATCACTAATGCACCCTTTAGATGTCCAATATTTACCATTTTAAATTTTACTATGCAATTATTATTACATTCTAGTCAATTTATTATTTTAAGAATTACACGTAACTGGAAAAGCAGAATGATCACCAGTTCATAAGATGTGCAGACACTCTATGTGATCTCCCTATGTCCATTGCAACTGTCTTCTCAGTTTTTTGCTCTACTATGGATTCTCCTCTGCTACAGAAGCTGCAAAGCAAAAAGCTTATCTTTTCAGTCTAGCTTCAGGTGGCCTTCTGACTAAATTCTAGACAAACAGAACATGGTTGGCCAGTGCAGCCACTCTGGCTTCTACCTTTCTCCTGCTTAGCACATGTAAGAAATGTCTGAGCTGCAGTATCCAAAGTCTAGGAATGTAGTGTGATTCCTCAGAGAGAGTCCAGTACCTGCTGGCATCATTTAGTGCTGCACCAGCCTTAGGCTAACTTCTCATTGTACAGACAAATAAATACCTCTCCTAAAATGTTTGGTATGTTTTTAAGGACTTGCTGCCAAATGTAGTCTTAACTGATAATTAGATTAGCTTTTCAAGATGAGATTCAAAATCATTTGCACATTATTGCTAAAACAGGCCTGAGGCATTGGCCTGGCTAGGCCGGTGTAACCTTTTTATTTATCTCCTCCTGAAAACACTTAGGAACACAATTAAAACGATTTTATTAACATTTTAAATCCCAATCATGTCTAGCATAATTCTTGGTAGCTAGTAGGAAATTACAGTATATATGAAGGAATAAACATTTGAGTGAAACAGAATGCATAAGTTATTGGATACTACTTATAATACATTTTCTCGATATATGATTTCTAATTTTAATTTTTAACATTAAGGGTAATTTTGCTGCTATGATTTTTTACTCATATTAGATACTACAAATACATTTTTTTAGCAAAATTATTTTGTACATTTAAAAATTTTAAGAAAGTAACTTAATAGGCTAGTTAATGAAGCTACCAAAATATTAAGCTACTAAATTATAAGCTACTAAAATATTCCTACCTTAAGCCAGGCAGTGTATTGTATTGCACTGCTATTTTATGAGAAAAAAATTTGATCTGAAAATTTTCAATGCTTATTGATGTTTTGTGCTGAGATAACAAAATACAGGTCTTTATTGAATGATAGAGAATCTATTACTATCACAAAATCTACTAATTTCTAGTATTTCATTCAGATTTCAAGAGATCTGGCCATGGCATGAAAACTAAGGAAAAACTGTGAGGAATGATTAGGAGTGATTAAACCTAATCTCTTTGTTTGAGGGATTAAAAAGTTGTACAATGTATTCAGTCATTAGTTCTAGTAAAATCCTTTTGGTATAGATTTATATTAAAAATAGGTAACATTTGTGCATTACTTATATGTTTATATTTTTAGATAAATATTATTAATGAGCATTTTAAAATTCTGGAAGAGTAGTTTTTAAAAGTTCAAATAATGTAGTTACTCTTTTTATTTTATATGAGCATATTTTGTATTTAGAAAACCAAAAAACCCAAGACTCTGTTTCAACACAGACAAGAGAATATTGTTTTGGTTTTTTTTTTGAGTTGGAGTCTCACTCTGTCGCCCAGACTGGAGTTCAGTGGCCGCTCCCGGCCACCGCAGCCTCGACCTGCTGGGCTCCGGCGATCCTTCCGCCTCAGCCTTCCAAGGAGCTGGAATTACATGCATGCACTACACGCCCAGCTGATTTCTTGATTTATTGTAGAGATGAGGTCTCGCTGCCCAGGCGGGTCTCGAACCCACAGGCTCAGGCAACCCACTCACCTCAGCCTCCCAAAGGCGCGGGATTACAGGTTGAGCCACCGAGCCCGGCTGAGAATATTGGTTTTTAAATTGCCAACAACCTGCTTCATAGCAGCAAGTAAAAAACCCTTGAAGTGAATATTACTCTTGACAGTTTTATATTTATTAATTATTAGTGTTAATTTACTTTCTTTAGTTTATGTTATGTATTTTTAAGATTTTAGATTCATTTTGGTAGTAATCACTGGATCCTATATACCTCTTTTCAATCATAAAAAAATGCTTTTTTAGATTTTAAATATTAAGGTAAAGTGAATTTTCCAATTTTAATGTTAGTTGGCAGAAACACATTGAATGATTATCATGTAAAGTTAGAAAAATTAAGCCAAGGAGAACCTTAGCAAAGGGATTAGCTGAGTTAATCTAACTCAGAAGCCAGTTACTTAAAGTTATGTTTCATTTTTCCTTATCTGGTTAGTGTGGGTGAAACTGTACAACTATGTACGTAATATTATTGGGTCATAATATACAAAAAATAGTATATAGTATTTAAGGATCATAGTAGGGTAGATCTAGAAGGGATCTTCATTTTCTAGTCTGAATCATGCGTTTTACAAAGAAGGAACCCCTCTGGAAGGATATTTTGCCATTCATACATTTGTGTAAATCGGTTCGACCTGAGTGGTTCTTTATTCCATATAGTTGAAATAGATAATTGTGGTTTGAAGAAATTTTCAGGATCAAATAAATTTAAATAAGTGCTCCAAATGATAGATTGGGATAACATGACACACTGAATTATAATAATAGGATATGGAGTGGGTCTTTCTTTGTTACTTTGGAATTACATACTGAAACCTAATGTGGACAAAAAAGCATTAAGCTCATTAAACAAAAGTTCTGCCAATAGTTGAGACCTAATACTTCTCTCAGTGTTTCCTGAAAGGAGATTAAACTCTTGCTACCTTCAGTTGTTACACCAGTGGAATTTTCACTTTCCATAATAAAAGAGAACTGGGGAAAGGAAGGGGTAGGAGAGCAATTTGAATAATAAATCTTGAGACTAGTGAGGAATGCAGGGGCCTTCCACCCTTTCCACCACTTACAGAAGGAATATACTATTTCCCCCTCAGACTGCCCCCACCCCCCCACCCACACACTAAAAGTCAAATGAAGGGAATCTCCAACAGAGTTATTTGTGGCAATTAGAGGTGCTAACAGGAAGGGGATGATAGCATTATATTTCTTGGTTAGCCATCTACTTAAGCAGTAAAGTTTTTGCTCTATATCTCTGTGGCTATTTCAACATAGAAAAAGATTATCGAATAGAGATTGGGGGTAGTGGCTGGGTGGACAGAGAACAGCCTGTATTTCCATTTGTGGGATGGAATGTTTAAATGTGTTATTTATGATTGGCAAGGTTATACAGCAATAACAAGTAACCCAAATCTCAATGCTTAACATACAAAAGTGGTTTACTTCTTGTTCTAGTATAGTTCACTGTAAGGGGGACTCTCCTGGGCCATTACCTCCCATGTGGTTCAGCAGTACAAACTCCAACATCTTGCAGCTGCACTACCTAGTCCATGTGGGCAGAGGAAGAGACCAGAGAACAGGGTATGGGCTTTTTACTACCACAGCCCAGAAATTATACTTTCTCTCAGATCTAACTGGACAGGATCAGCCACTCGGCCCCTCCCAACTGGATGGAGATGAGGAGTAAATTCTTGGGTATCACTGCACTTTAGTACTATTTATGGCAGTGTGAATTTCCTCATTGCTAGGTCTAATTGACATCATTGAAGAAGGATATGCGTGAGGTATTGTAGTTGAATGCACTGGAGAAAGATAACATTCTCATATTTATTTCCCATCGTGCTGAGGCAGCTCACTAATCTGCACACATAAGTGAATGGAATGTTTTGATAGTGCAGGTTATAGTAAAAACAAACTGAGCTCAGGTTTACACTCCCTCAGTTGTTTTTCTCTTACTTGAACTCTCTAAGTTCCACTTCCTTATTTGTATAAATGGTATTGTAACAGACCCTTCTTCATACAGTTGTTTGTGAGTATTAAATGAGATAGTGCAGTAAATCATTATGTCTATATGTAGCAGATGGTAAATATTAAATAAATATAATTTATTTAATATTTAATAAATATAATGTAATTTTTTTGGCATTTGAGGGCTTAGTGTGCATACACTTAGGAGATAAATTAGGGATAAAGAAAGGAATGAGAAAAAAATAAGTTCAACAACATTTTTAAAAATTCAACAATTGTTCTAGGAAGAGAAAACTTCTTTTCATACATGTGACCTCAACATTCCCAGTGAGCAAAAGTATTTTAAAATAATAGTTTTTCATTATTGAGCACTTGCTGTGTGCTAGACATTGTGTTAAGCACTGAACACATATTATTTTATATAATTTTATGTTTCTATTTCCACTAATCCATCAGTAAGCTGAAGTCACAACTAATAATCACAGAGTCACGTTTGAAACCAAGTTTGAGCTGGGCTCCGTGGCTCAGCCTGTAATCCCGCACCTTTGGGAGGCTGAGGTGAGTGGACTGCCTGAGCCCGCGGGTTCGAGACCCGCCTGGGCAGGTGAGACCTCATCTCTACAATAAATTAAAAAATTAGCCGGGTTTGGTAGCGTGCGCCTGTAGTTCCAGCTACTTGGAAGGCTGAGGCGGAAGGATCGCTGGAGTCCAGCAGGTCGAGGCTGCGGTGGCTGGGAGCGGCCACTGCACTCCAGTCTGGGCGACAGTGAGACTCCAACTCAAAAATAAAAAATAAAAAAATAAAAATAAATAAAACCAAGTTTGTCTGACTCTAGAGCTTGTGGCTTATGCACTTAAATATTCTGTTACACTATTGTATTGTATAAAAGTTATTTCGGAAAAGTAAACTCTTTAAGGGAATTTAATTAATTTTAAAAACACTGTCATTGATAAAAGATGTTCTGTGTCATCAACAAGACAAATCTGAGCTCTGTTTTCAGAATGGATTTATACTTAACCATACTATACTTTCTTAACCAGATTGTACAGTTTAATACTTCCCATACCATTTCTTTTCATAGCACACATAGAAAATGTTATTGGACATAGTATACTGGAGTAAACTGATGGGATTTGGCAATGTTAATATGAGACTTGGTAACAATTTTTAAATTATATTTTAAATTGTTACATAATTATAAGAAAAATAAAATGCAAAGTCTTGTAAATTTGTATTAATATTCTGAACTATGTTTTAAATTTTTAATGAGAAATTTGAGCTTGCTTTTGTGACTGTAACTTTTCAATATCAGTTTTTATATTTCAAAAGTTTTTTATTGTGGGTACCTCACAATGTGCATATTCAGTTATATAATCAAGTGCTAGCTAGTCATAACTTCTTTCAGTTTTTTCTGTATGGTCCACTGGAGAACTTAATTTTTTATTTTCAGTTTTTGTTTTATTTTATTTTTAGATTCAAGGGTATGTGTGCAGGTTTGTTATATAGGTATTTTGCACGATGGTGAGGTTCAGGCTTCTATTGAACACGTCACCCTTGTAGTCGGCATGGTACTCAGTGGGTAGTTTTTCAACACTTATCTCCATTCTTCCCCCCTTTAGGAGTGCCTAATGTCAACCTGATACCCTCTTTCCTTGCTTACTGTCATTAAACTAGCTGCTGGATCTTTGGACATCTTTCTTTAAAGCTCTGACATGTTCTGATTTCATAAATACACTTCGATTCTGTCACAACATGCAACTCAAAAGAGTGTGTAGGATAGGGGGTAGAATGACATGTTCAAAGAATTACAGAGATTTTTAGGTATCATTAAATTAAAAACAAAGGAGTTTGTTTTTCTACATTTAGTTCTTTTGGAAAGTAAAATTAATTCTATAGTTATAATGACAGAGAAAGAATTCTTCCTTTCTCAAACAGTGACCGAGCACCTGCTAAATGGAAGGCTCTATATTAGGTATTCTTTGCACTAATGAATTGAAGTCTCCAGATGAAGAGTGTTAGCTGTTTGGCTAACACTCTTCATCTGGAGACTTTGCACTTTGCACATTTTTTCTAGGCTCATGTTTAACTGAGCATTGGGATATAAGTAGTAGTGTGCTGGTAAATATTTGACAACCAGCTCTCTAAAGAAAGAAGATCCGACAGGCAGCTTTTGTCTGTTTTTGCAGTGTCAATATTCCATGGCTGATTTTAAGTTACCAGTCTGATATCACTGAACACAGAATTGGGAGGAGGTGCTCACAGTAGACTCTTGGTTCCAGAAACCACAGGATAAGGAGTTAGGACATGTGCTACACTGCTGTTTCTTTCATTTGAAATCACTCTCCCGTGGGCTTTTACTCCCTCAGATAACCTGCACGTAGTTTTTGTTTCTAGGCCCTTTTCACCTATGGTAGGCTTTTATTTACTTGTTTATCTTCTACAGAAATGGCAACCAAGTTCCTGATGAGCCTAGATGTCTTAGAATTCTCACACAAGTCAAGTCTGTCTCTGGCCTTAGTTGGCATTGTGTTTATATGTAACATAGAGCTCATATCCACAATGTTTGGATAAAAAGTTTGTTTTTCTTATGTAAAAGTAAGTCTGGAGGTAGACAGCTTAAGTATGACACCATTGTCAAGGAAGTCAGCAGAGGTCTATGCTCCTTTTGCTTAATGCCCTGCTACCCACAGGCTATTGCATTATAAAGTAACAGAACTACACTACATTCAAGAATATGGAAGGACAAAGTATGAAAGGTGTATGCCAGTCAGGTCTATCGTTTCATGAGGAATAAGCAGGCTTTGTAGAAGAAACTATACCTAATAAACTTCTATCTGAATCTTATTGGCCTGAAGCTTAGCTACAAGAGAGCCTGGAAAATAAATTTGTTAGGCTAGGCACACTGCTGCCCTGAATAAATTAGGATTCTATTTGTAAGAAAGTAGAGAGATTAGATGTTTAGTAGGCAACAACTGTGTTTGCCACACTCTCTTCTGCCCTTGGTCCTAGTTGTACCTCTGTTCATTCTTACTGCTAGATCATCAACTTTCAGTTGAAGCAGTGTTATCTTGAGCCCTAAATCATGAAGTCCTGTGTGCACCAGAGCTGCTTTAATTGAACCCAATTCTAGACTTAAATGTTTTAGGGTTTTGGTAGGTAGAATATCTTACTGCCTTACTCCTATGTTTCCTATGGATGGAGCAGCACTAATATAATTTTCCTGGCCTCTTTCTACTCCCTCTTTTATGCTACCCTTTGGGCTAAGGAAATGAGCATGAGTAGCAATTTTTTTGTCTTTCTGCTTTCTCTTGGAAACAAGCTGCTCACTGAGAGCATACATTCTCTCCTGTCCCTGCCATAGGTTTTACAGGGACAGGTTGTAAAAGTCTCAGACCAGAGTTGCCTGGGCCCAAATGGGTGTGTCTGTATGAGTCTGAGGCTTCAGCCAACTTTTTACATAGATATAGACCAATACTACAATTTCAGTTCTATCAGTGGTAGACGTAATATGTCATATGTCACCTACTTCTTTTTTTTTTTTTAATTTCTGAATTAGTCTAGCAGTTGGGTAGGGTATAGTTTTTTGTTTTTTGTTTTTGAGTTGGAGTCTCACTCTGTTGCCCAGACTGGAGTGCAGTGGCTGCTCCCGGCCACCGCAACCTCGACCTGCTGGGCTCCGGTGATCCTTCTGCTTCAGCCTCCCGAGTAGCCGGAACTATAGGCATGCGCTACCACGCCCGGCTGATTTTTTGATTTATTGTAGAGATGAGGTCTCGCTGCCCAGGCGGGTCTCGAACTCGCGGGCTCAGGCAATCCACTCACCTAAGCCTCCCAAAGGCACGGGATTACAGGCTGAGCCACCGAGCCCAGCATGGGTAGGGTATCGTTTAACATGAATTACTTTAAAAAATAGCAGCTTGTTGCTGTTGCTTCAAACATGTTGGATATGATATGTTATCTCTTTCTAGCCTTAAATAGAACAAGCTTAATGCCACAATTATCATATGAAATTTAATATTAAATATGCAGTCTTTTTATTTTTAATGTTGGAAAAGATTTTGATCTCACTAAATGACTGTTCTTACTGTAAAACTGGAAATACTTTAAAGAAATCATACAACTACAGCGTATATAAGGGTCTCAGAGTACTTATTTTTCCCAAAGGAAAAAAATTAATTTTTATAGAAACAGAGTTCTTAAACATTATGACTGCTGATGAGAAAGTAACATATAGACTTTAGGGTCAGGTTATACAGGATTAATTTCAGAGGGGGACCCAAAATTCAAATATTAGGGGTTTTTAAGCTACTTATGCAAACCAGAGATCCTGCAAGCCTTCAAGGAATTTTGAGGAGTTTGAATAATATAAATAATTTATTATTGAGCTTTTATGGACTAAATTGTGTGCAACAAAATGCTTATGTTGAAGTAAGTCCCAACTCCCCACATGACTGTGTTTGGATATACGGCCTAGAGGAGTTAATAAGGTTAAATGAGGTCACCTATGGTAGGCTTTTATTTACTTATACTTATGAAAACTGTTATACTTATGAAAAGATTCTGTCAGCCAAGAAGAATTTAGCTGCAAGTAATAGAAAACTCAACTGAGGTTGACATAAAAAATAAAGAGAATTTATTTGTTCACCTGATTGAAATTTCAGAGGTACAACGTTGATCAGGTGAGGATTGATCCTGAATGTCCTGTAATGAGATGGAAGACCCAATTTCTTTTTTATATTTTTAGTTGTCACTAACTAGATATTGACCCCATTTGGGAAAGGCTCCCCCTATCTCACAGCCATAAATTGTTTTCCAGTGTTTCTGAGAGTTAGATAAATCTTCAATCCTGAAACAGGAATCATGTGTCTTAGTTTTGTCAGACCAGTGTTCTTAAGAGCTGCTATGATTGGACCAGCTTAGGTCATTGTGCTAGCCATTCTGAATAGGGGTGGTATATTCAGATTAGCTCTGCTAATCATGGCTCACCCCTGGAACAGGTGAGGCCAGTTCAATCCAAACCACAAAGCTTAGAGCGGAGATGTTCCTTCCATTCCAAGAGGGAGGATTAATATATGACAGAGAGCAAGCAACAGATGTTCATTACAGTTGCTTCTAGAGTACGTTTCCTATTCTCTTCATTCAGAAGACTTTAAGTAACACACACATTCACCTATTTTTAGCTTGTAATCTAACACATTTTTAGAGAATATAGATTAAAGTTTAAATAACTAATTTCACAATGGGATATTATTTTCTATCAGTTAGTTTAAAAATTGCTAGAGAAACTGCTATACAAGTAGTAAAAACACATAATTTATCTGAGTATTTATGTTAAAAAAGTTCATATTTAAAAGAAAATTCTAATTCCATTGTCTAATCTGGTAACTCATCATCCTACCTGGTCTCAGACATGCCTCTTAGTTAATACTCCTCTTTTAATGTGGTATGTAAAAAAGAACATCATACTTTAAATTTGACCAAATTGCACAGCCACTTGTTGAAATTTAACAGCCTTCCTTCACAAAGCTCAACACCACCAGTGTCTTCTGTTACATTCTGCCTATTTTTTTTTTTTTTTTACTTGGGGCCCAGCTCCAGCAAGCCTTACACTTTTTTTGCTGGCTCTCCTACATCACAGGCAAAGGAAATTTTTAGTGGAATGTGGGCGAAGAAACTGGAAAAAGATAAGAGAACTTTACTGAGGAAAGAGTTACTTCAAGGAAAGAACACAATTGTTAAAAAGAGATATTATATGGAAGTTTTGCTCTCTGGGGTACAATACTTCTTCTCCTACTCAGAAAATCTTCTTTGAAATTTTCATTATGTTTCAGTGCTTTTGTAGTGTGGATATGTGGATTTAGGGCAGACTTTCTGAGACTGGAAATGGAGTGAAAACACTGACATTCCAGGATATACACTTGACCCTTGAACAACACGAGCTTTAAGAGAACTTGCACACTACACTGTTGAAAATCCACCTTTGACTTCTCAAAAACTTATTCACTAGCAGCCTACTGTTGACTGGAAGTCATACCAACAACATAAACTGTTGATTAACACATATTTTTTATATTATATGTATTGTATTCTATATTCTTACAATAAAGTAAGCGAGAGAAGAAAAATGTTACTAAGAAAAGCTTACAGAAGAGAAAATGTGTTTACTATTCATTTAGTGGAAACGGATCATCATAAAGGTCTTCAACTTTTCCATTGAGTAAACTGAGGAGGGGAAGGGGTTGGTCTTGCCGTCTCAAGGTTGGAACAGGTGGAGGAGATGGAAGGGGAGATAGGAGAGGCAAGTACTCTTGGTATAAATTTACAGAAATACATTGTATCTTTTTTTCTGACATTTTTGCTTTTCTACTTCTCTAAAAATGTTCTATTGGGTGCCAATCCTTCTTCCACCGTTTGGCTTGAATTTCAGTGCCCACCCCATTCCATAGAAGTGTCCATGTTGTAAAGGGTGTAAAAAACAATCTTGAGTAATTGGAACCTTTCTGTCAGATTGTCTAATGTCAATTTGTTTTCTGGCACCGCTTCTTCTATGTTTTCTTTCTCATCACACTTCTCTGACTGGCTCTAATGTACAGTGCTTACACAGTGTGAAAGCACTGGTTCGGAAGCACCCATTTCTATCAAATTGTCTTCAGTTGCTTCCTCTAGTGTGGTGTCTATTAGCCCTTGAATTTCTCCAAAATCATTATCCAGAAACCTTTCACCACCACCACCCTCCTTTTTTTTTTTTTTTTTTTTCCCATATCCACAATCTCTCTCGTGATATCCTTTGTTGGCCCTGTTGTAAATTCTGTGAAGTTATGCATAACATCTGGACACAGTTTTCTCCACCAGGAATTTCTTATTTTTGAGCTTGATGACTTTCATAGCTTTTTCTAAAGGAAGTTAATTTAGTTGTGTTCTTATGCAGATTAGTGGCAGGCTAATTGACAGAGCCATAGCTCTGTTTTTCAAAGATTCTTTCTGTACTGCAGTTGAAAATGGTTTTCCTTTAACCTCTACCTTCCCTTATCTCAAGCAATGCAGTTTTCTCCACATCTATTGAAAAATCTCCTAAATTCTCAAATCATTCATGAAAAATAGCAAAATAGCACAAAATGATTCAGTAGCTTGGAGAATAAAGAGGTTGATATTCTTGAGACAATGCATTGATGATACATCTTTTGCTAGTTTACTTGAGAGTATTATTTGGGGATAATTTGTAAGTTTACACTTACAGGTAAAATACAACTTAGGGGAAAAAAGTAGTGTGAGTTTTGGCTAATGCTTCTAAGTTTATATCGGTAGCCTGTGTAACTAGGTGAATAAAATTTGCCTCTTAAAAAAAAACACAAATCTTTTTGTAGACATGGAGTCTTGCTATACTTTCTAGGCTGGTTTCAAACTCTTGACTTCAAGTAATCCTGCTGCTTTTGCTTCCCAAAATGCTGGGATTACAGGTGTGAACCACAGTACCCAGCCAAAATGTACTTTTAACATAAGTGCCAAAAAATGCTTTGCTTATACTATATCTTTGTTTACTTATTTAGTAAATATTTATTGAGATCTTCTGTGTGCCAGGCATTGGGATAAAGCGACCAAATGGTGAAAAATTTAGATTGTAGTATGTGGAAACAGATTATAGACATGACAAAAAAAAAATTCATAATTAGAAAGTGATAAGTTTTATGAAAAAGATAGAGTAAAGCAGGTTAAAGGAATTAGGAGTAAAGGTGAGTGTGAGAGGAGATTAAACTATGAAATAGGATGGTCGGGGTAGGCCTCACTGAGAAAGTGAGATTTAAGGGAAGACTTGAAAAAGATCTCCACTGACTGGAATACTAGATGATGCTGCTACTGTTTGGTGGAACACCACTCCAGGCAGAGCTGTTAAAACAGTGGTGGTCCTAAGGTGAGAACATGCAGGGAAGTCAGCTTGGCTGGATCTGAGCAAACAAGGGACAAGCAATAGGAGAGGACACCAGAGAGTAAAGGGCACCAGATCCCATAGACCTTGCAAGGAATTTGGTCTTCATTGTAAGCAAAATGAGGAGTTGCTGCAGGATTTCTGGCATATTAATTATACAATGTGACTGTGTTGAGACTGGGCTGTAGGGAAGAAGGGTAGAAACTGGGAGACAGGTTAGGAAGATTTTGTGATAATTCTCCTGAGAAATGATGTTGACTTCACCAAGTTTGTGCCAGCGGAGGTAGCGAGGACTGTTTGGATTTATTTTGACGGTAGATCCAATAGGATTTCCTCATGAATGGAGAAGAAACTGGAAAGGAAAAATTGCTGTTAACTGAGAGAATCCTGCTTCTATTTTAATTCACTTCTCTGTATTTTTCATACTTTAAAGCACTACATGATTCTTTTTTACCCAGAAGGAAATACATACTTAAGATGAAAATTAATTATGCACATGTTTGACTTGCAGATAAGAAGCACCAATTTTTCCTTGGCATATACTTCTAGATGTATTTGTTTCTTTTGATAGGAAATGATTTCTCTGAATAACCTTGGTTTTAGACCCTAACCAAAAATCTGTAAGTTGGCTCTTTGGAGCAAATAGAAAAAGGAAAATATGCAGTAGGTGCATTAAACTCATAATTGGAAGTCAATAAAGGAACTGCAATAGCAAAAGAATATAAAAGTCACAAGCGCTTTCACTGATGAATGTGGAAGATAGTTATTGGCTAAACATACTTTTTTCCCTCTTTCATATCTTCTATCTCACTCATACGTCTTGGTATTGTTCTCAGTGGAGTTTTCTTTTTTGAGGATTGTTTCTAAGGCTACACAGACTTAGGTGGATTACCTTAAAGAGGGAAATAAAATTACTGCAGCTTTAAATTATCTCCTGGTATTGAATAGTTCTCAGTCTTTGTGTCTATTTTTGACATGTTGGCTTTGGGAAAGATGATGGGAAGATGGAAGGGACACAAAGGATTACTTTAGGGGAGCATCAATTGCATACCATTTTCTAGAGATTTGAATATTTAAAGCATTCATCTTTCAAATATAAGTTGAAAATATTGTCATGAATAAAATAAATATTAATTTAAACTGGCATTTGATTTATAGAATCATTTTGTTATTTTGTACTTCTTCAGTAAGTGGACATTAAAATTACAGTTATTCTTATGAAAACTTTTTAGACCCCAATTTGGGTCCTCATACATTTGAATTTATGGGAAGTACTTATAAAAGGAATAAACAAGACAAAATATATTAAAATAAAGAGTTAAAAATGTGCATACTGGTCTTAAAAGGAGAATAAACATTCTGAAGAGAAAAAGAGGGAAATTGGAGCCCTAGGAAGATCAGCAGAGAGTGAAGGAAAAACAGTAGTTGTATTAGAGGTGATACAAATCAAAGTCTGGGTGGATGAACTAGAGTGAGGTGAATGACAAAGAAGGGCATTGGCAGCAGAGTGTGCATTACAGCTGGAAGAACATCCCCAAGAGAATTCACTGAGGTGGTGAAAGTGAATGGAAGCAAAAGCAGAGGAAGGATTGCTGTTACAGCATCAACTATAATGTTTCTAAAATTTTCTGGACTTATCAGCTTTCAAGAATCAAAATTAGCTGTGGGAACAAATTGATTTTTTTTCAGTTTGATATGTATCATGGAGTTTAGTTTAATTTTATTATTGGTTTTACATTCCTGTGAAAAAGAATTGTTTAGATTCTTATTGTCTTTCTCTTTGAAGAACTGACAATTCTTTGTTTGGGATCTTAGAGGTAAAAAATCATTTTCTCTGTCTCTATGTCCCTCACAGTCTTTTCAAGACCTACTTTAATTCTAAAAGAAAATTCTATGAGTGAATACTGCACAAATTGTTGAATGGTGGTGTCTCATATTCTAGACCCTCATTTAAAATCAATATTTGTGACACCAAAAAAACTGCACAGCATTTTTGCATCTCTCCTTGCTGTTCAAACACTAACCTTTTCTCACTTTTATATATGTGTATCTGGAATCACTTAAATATAATTCTCAGAGTTGTAATATTAATATCTAGGTAATTGACTTAAAAGGAGGGAATCCGTGGTGTTATTCTCGTTTCCATTTTTCAATGGCAAAATGGTGGTATTGAGATGTTAATTGATACATTAAAATGAGCAAAGCTTGATTTAAACTTAGTGTCTAATCAACTTAGTTCATGGAGCACATTATTTTTTAATTAAATTTCTATAGAAATTACTGCTTCCTGCAACTTTGGAGAAGCATTGATTTTTTTTTTAATTAAGAAACTTGTTATTGAATAATTAAAAATAAGTTACAAAATAGACCTCTTAAACTATCACTATACATTTCATGATGAAAGCTGAGTAGCACAATTATCAATAGCAAACACAATGAATTCTGTTATTTTAGAAATATTGTATTTTGTATAGGAGAAGGTGATTTATACATTTCTAAATCTGTCAGTTTTAAGTAGAGTGCCCAGAAATGCCTTGGATGTAGGTTGCATTTGGTGTTCAGTATTGGGAGGCACTAATCAGCTAAGTACCATAATCCTCCTTACAGGGTACATTCTTACTTGACCTGGAGCTATATACAGCCACATAGTAACAGCATTAAAGAATAACCTTTTTCTTAACAAGTCCATCACTGGAGGATTTTATGACTCCATTTTTGAATGACTGTTGTTTTATATGTAACTTTTTAGTAATTGAGTTTGAAATAAAATGACTGTAAACAAGTAAAGACTTTCAAATCATCTGATTAAGGATGGCTCCTATGATTTTGCCAGGGCTAGAAGGATTAAATGAAAGCACTGCCTAGCACAGTGTTGATGTATTTTTGTCAACATGATGCTTCGTGCTCGACAGATGTGCTTTGGTTGAACAACAGGTAAAACAAGAAAAATATATTAAATATTAATTGTTTTATGTAAAAAATTGATATATTTTATGGTTTTGGATAAATATAAATTATTTGACTTGTTAAAAGCTTTTTGTAGGAATTATAGGTAATGGAACCTGTATTTCATGTTTTACAGGATTGTATACTTCTGTTAAATCCTTGATTTAACATGTTTTAACAGCTTCAAATTTTAGAATTTGATTGTAATGTTATATTAAAACTATATGGTTAGTATTGTGAGATTGTGTTAATGAAGTGTTATGTTAGTTTATTTAGCACTATCCATGCTTTATAAAGCTTTTAAAAAGATGCATTTTCAGATGAATGATTTTTAAAATATCGTTTATATCCTTTCATTTATAAATTGACAATTTAAAAATGATTTCTACTAATAAACATTATGAGGAAGAAATGTTCATATATGTGGTGCTTAATTGTGGTAATATAAAATTTGAATTTAAAGAAATTAATAATCTTCAAATTCTTCATTCCTGCAGTTATTATGAGTCTTAAAAATGGTATATGTCTTCAATTAAGTGTTAGAAATATGTTAATATTACAACTAACGTTTCCATATTATCTTTTGTTGTCTTTTTAAATGTTTTCAAATGTTTACCGGGCATTTTCAGAGACTTTATGATTATTTTTTAGTATATATGGTCAGTATTCTAGGTGGTATAGTAACACAAACCTCATAAGATGGTGAAGGCTATAAATATTAAAATGGAAGTTATGGCAAAAACATAATGAATTAATATGCAGTATGTAAACTGAGACTGTCTTTGGGAAATTTTGAAGTGATTTTAGTTGGCAAGGAAGTTTCTTATTTGGAGTTTTCAGTAAGATTTTTGGACATGAAATTTAAAAAAGTCTAATTAATAGGATTTCTTGCTCACATATGCATAGTCAGAATAACATTTGCAATGGAGCATAAGATGTGTTATATAAGCTAAAATATTTAGAAATAGATTTAATAGTTAATTCATATGACTAACAATTATAAGCAATGAGTAGAAATGATATTCGTTAAGGTAGATTTAGGTTGTCTAAAATGTGATTTTCTATAAACTGGTTCCAGTTAAAAGCAATATAATATGATGAAAGATAAAATAATTGTAACGACCTAGGTTTTAGGAAGGAGAAATAAGATGAGTAGATATTAGATAAATGTAAAGTGATGATAGAGATAGATGATAGATAGATATTTTTATAACAGAAACAAGGATTAATAAAATGCATAGGAGTAAAACTTAAGGCACTATATAATGCCACAAATACATTTTATTCTAAAGAAAGACACGATTTGGATTCTGCTTCTTAATTTCTCAGTCTTTGAAAGATTAAAGTGAAATATAAAATCCTAGATGAATTTTTTCCATTCCTTTGATTTATAACATTTGGGTTAAGTACTGTTAAATGCTTCATTCTTTACAGAAGTGTACAAATTATCATTATATTCTTTTACCTATTAAATGTTTTCTACCTGATAATATTAAATGCTGTTTTGTTTATAAAGGCCAGTAGCAAAAATATAGACTAGAGATATAGTACTTGAATTATCATGGATTTTCTTTAGTTCCTGAAAATAATATAGGATCTATGAAATATAGAAGTTTTAAAATTTAAAGGATAGTATATACAAAATAATTTATGATGTAGTTGCTAAAAATTGTTTTGACAGAATTTTTTAGTATTTTGGAGAAATTGATTACAGATTCTTTATTGTTCAGTAAGAGTATTCTTAGAATGAAATCTTGCCTTGCTTCTAGCATAGCTTTAATATATTATAAGGTACTGTATCTTAAAGTGTATTTTTAAAAACCTAAGTCCACGTAAAGTAACAATGACAATAGTCATCCCAATTTCTGATTATAACCACTGTTCTATTTTTACTTAAATCCAGTACAAATCAGCATCTAAAGTATGATTCACACGCTTCAGGCAAATTTCATAATCTCTAGAACAAAGTGATTGCTGGATTTAATAGAATTCAGTTTTCCTAAGGTATGATTTTTAAAAACCACTCTTATGGCTTGCTAGGGACTAATTATTAATAGTCTTTATTTTTTGGAAGTAAATTCTGTAATAGGAAGTAAATATTCTTATTTTTAGAATTGAATAGAATTCTTTGTTATAAAGACTCACCATATTCACTTTAATTATTCTTTACTTACTTTGAGAAATTTATGTTAATACCTCAAGATAGAAATGAAGTGTTCTTTCCCCCCCACTTCTATCCTATAATACCTAGTTTGATGTTAAATATATTACTAGAAATCCTTAATGCTTTAAGCTTTCATTTAGGCATATTAGCTTGGTAAAGTTGTGATATAAATATTATAAGATCATAGTCTCTAAGAAATGAAAGAGGGTTTTAGCATCATTCAGCTTGGGAACGAGGATAATGTCTTATTTATTTCTGTATTATAGTATATAGTATTCTTATCCAAATATTTGTTAAAATGATATATGAGTTAATGTGTATAATCTATGCCTCTCATTTTATTTTATTTTATTTTAAACTTCTTTTTTAAATTTTGAAGATGTGTGGTATGATTCAGGGGTATACAAATGTTCATTATGCAGGTACCCTTATTGATGGGGGGTACCCCCCTTCCCCTGGCAGTTTCCTATTACTGCCGATCCCTTTCTTTATAGTATTATGATAATTGTTCAAGGTCCGCTTATGAGTGAGAGCATGTGGTACTCAGTTCTTTGTTTCTGTGATAGATCACTCAGTATTATAGACTCTAAGTCCATCCAAGTTGCTGTGAAGTTCATAATTTTGTCCTTTATGGCTGCGTAATATTCCATTGTGTATATGTACCACATTTTTTTATGCAGTCCTCTTTTGATGGGCAGCACAGTTGGTTCCATGTTTTTGCTATTGTGCATAATGCTGCAATAAACATGAGTGTGCAGGTATCTTTTTCATAGAGCGATTTGCATTCCTCCACGTCTATTCTGAGTAGGGGGCGGTTGCAGGGTTGTATGGAAGATTGATTTTTAGATCTTTTAGGAATTGCCAGGTTTTCCACAGAGGTTGTACTAGTTACACTCCCACCAACAGTGAAGGTTGCCTTTTCCCCACGTTCTCTTCAGCATCTGCTGTTTTTTGAGTTATTGATCATGGCCATCCTGACTGGAGTTAGGTGGTATCTCGGTGTGGTTTTAATTTGCATTTCTTTGATGAGTGAGGCTGAGCATTTTTTCATGTATTTATTGCCCACTCATATGTCTTCTTTTGAAAAGTATGTATACGTATCTTTTGCCCACTTTTTTTTTTTTTTGAGTTGGAGTCTCACTCCGTTGCCCAGACTGGAGTGCAGTGGCCGCTCCTGGCCACCGCAGCCTTGCCTGCTGGGCTCTGTCGATCCTTCTGCCTCAGCCTTCCGAGTAGCTGGAATTACAGGCATGTGCTACCATGCCCGGCTGATTTTTTTTTATTTTTATTTTTTATTGTAGAGATGAGGTCTCGCTGCCCAGGTGGGTCTCGAACCTGCGGGCCCAGGCAATCCACTCACCTCAGCCTCCCAAAGGCACGGGATTACAGGCTGAGCCACCGAACCCGGCTTACCCACTTTGTAATGGGACTTTTTTTGGTTTTGTTTTGCTTTTTATTTTTGACACATCTGAGTTTCTTGTAGATCCTAGATGGTAGGCCTTTGCCACATATATAGTTGGCAAATATTTTTTCCCAGTCTGTGGGCTGTCTCCCTGCTCTCTTGATGGTCTCTTTGGTGTTGCAGAAGCTTGTCAGTTTGATGAGGTCCCACTTGTCTATTTTGTTTCTTATGTCATGAGCACTTGGAGTTTTGATCAGAAATTGTTGCCAGTTCCAATTTCCATAAGGATGTCTCCTGTATTTCTAAGGTTCTCATAGTTTGAGGTTTTAGGTTTAGGTCTTTGATCCATTTAGAGTTGATTTTTATATATGCTGTTGGATATGGATCCTTTTTTAATCTTACACATGTGGTCAACCAGTTTTCCTAGCACCATTTACTGAATAGGTTCTCCTCTCCCCAGTGTTTGTTGGTGGAGGCTCTGTCAAAGATGAGTTGGTTGAGAAATTGAGGTTTTGCTTTCATAATCTCGATCCTGATTCATTGGTCTATATGCCTGTTCTTGTACCAATACCAGGCTGTTTTGATTATTGTAGTTTTATAATAACGTTTAAAGTCTGGGAGTGTCATACCTCCCGCTTTGATTTTTTTTTTCCCCCTAAGAATTGTTTTGCCCATTCATAGTCATTTATGTTTTCATATAAATTCCTGTATTGTCATTTCTAGGTCTGAGAAGAATACTGTTGGTAATTTAATGGGTATTGGGTTAAATCTATAGATTGCTTTGGATAGGATGGACATCTTAACAATGTTGATTCTTCTAATCCATGAGCATGAAAGATTTTTCCATTTGTTTGTGTCATCTTTGATTTCTTTGAGAAGAGTTTTATAGTTTTCATTGTAAAGGTCTTTGACTTCTCTGGTTCAGAAGATGCCAAGATATTCTATTTTTTTGTGTGTATGCCCCCTTTTTTAAAGCACAGACTTCCAAAGATTAAATGGTTTTATAGGTGTAAATAACTGGTTAATATCAAAAATAGGACTAAGAAATGCAGATCCCTTAACTCTAGTGTTCTTTTCACGATACACTACTATATGCTGGAGTAGTTTTTTCTTTAGTCATATGTATAAAAATAATGACAAAAGTAAAATGAATGATGCATAGTAAGCATATACACACACATAGGATATTGTATATGTTAATAATATAATATTTTTGGATGCCCTGTTTTGATTGTAAGTTTTAAACTGTAAGAGTCTATGACTTTATATAACTGTAATCTAAAAGATTTGTAATTAAATCCTAAATGTTTTATATATAAATATAAATGTACAACACATACACACACACACATACACACACATCTGTTTGCTTAACTGTAAAACATTTAGGGAATAGGCTATTTCCCTCATTTACTGCAATGCAGTGCTTTCCCCTTAATAGTTCCAGGTTAGCATCTACCCTGGTTTTATATTTGTGTGAGATCTTATTTTTTTAATTTTAATTTTAAAAAATTTTTTAATTTTGAAGGTGTGTGGTACAGTTCAGGGTTAGGTATATAAATGATTATTATGCAGGTAACCTTGTGTGAGATTTTAAAAGTGGAAGGTACACAGAAGCCATTATTTTTAAGCAGTAGTGGTTAACAGGCAGATGTGAAAGTCTTAGTGGCTCCTGGGCAAGTTCCTGTTAATTGACCACCGTGATGCTGTAGGCTGCCAAGATAATTAATGACAAATTCCCAGGGACTCTTGAGATTTACAGCAGCTTCCCAATGTCCATTTTGAGAACCCTTGTCTCTGGTTCTTTAGGCTAAGACTAGTGGCATTAACTTTCTGCCTTTATTCCTCTAGTCCATTCAACAGTTATGTAGTTTCTGATTCCTGTGTTAAAACCTTTCCTACCTGGAAAACCGAGAGTGACTTCTGTTTTCATTAGTGAACTTCGATTGATATATTGGCAGGCTATATTCCAGTTGTAAGGGAAAACAGATTTGGTGACACCAGAAAACTTTAGAGAAGAGTGATGATTTTGCTGATTTGGGTCATTCCACTCAACTTTTTCTCTACTCTTGCTTTTTTTGGGGGAAAAAAAGCCTAAGAAATTCACAACTGAGCTCTTGGTTCTTGATCACTTTTAACTTCAACCTACTGCTACTCATTCTTCTGTTCACGTTCTGGCAAAATCCCCATAGCAGTTAGTCTAAACTCTTTCTGTTATTGTCAGGATTCTAGTCCCGTTACTTTACATAAGTAGTGGTTGACATTACCTGAGTTCATTCTAGGGACTAGGACAGTGTGACTATTTTGTTAACAGAGTATTATGTGTGATTGCAAGGTCCACTTAGTTTACCAGTTTTAGAAGGGTAGATTGAGAACTTAATACGAGCAGTCAGATGTGAAGACTGAGTAGACAAGTTATCACCAAGCTGACCTTAATCTTTATGAAGATGGAATAAAAATAGCAATCCTTTCTGATTTCTAGAACTTTTGTAATGAATAAATCCTTGTTGTTGGTATTTACTTAAATTGCTTATCTCAAGTTAGATCACTGTAAAAGGGTTGGAGACATAATAATGAAATGAAGATTTAGATGAACCAATACCAGGAGTGATTTAGGTAGATAATGAATTAAAAAAAATGATGTCTAAGAATCAGCACTTAGTTTTAGTCAAGAAGTATTCAACTCTTGAGCCATGTTAGTTTGATATCATTACATTTCCAAGTAACTTTCCTATCAAGGTGTCAGGAATAGAGAGAATGGAAGAATATTTTTTTTCTAAGCTACTGAATAGCAGTTGGAGGCCTGCAGAAATGTAGCAAGCCAAGCAAGGAAACTAGAATAAACGCTATTTTACAGCAGCAGACTATGATGTTGATTCTCTAATTTCAAGCATAGGTATATTCCGTGTATAGTGTTTGAGGCATTTAATAACTACAACAAAAGTATCTTTTGAATGACTTACTTGAACTGAATAAAATGAATACTAGTGAAACCATTGTTATGGTATGCCTTTAAAATGAAATTTTTTAAATGGTAAAAGAACATTTAAATTTATCCATCAACCTTCCAGCGAATCTATCAAATGTAAAATTGTGTAAATTTTGCTCTTCTCATTGTTCTTTTCCTTTGGTTACTTAGGAAAAGAAGTCCATCGGTGTCCAGAGATCAGAATAGAAGATACGACCAAAGGGAAGAAAGAGAGGAATATTCACAGTATGCTACTTCAGATAGCGCAATGCCTAGGTCTCCATCAGATTATGCTGATAGGCGATCTCAGCGTGAACCTCAGTTTTATGAAGAATCTGATCATTTAAATTATAGGGACTCCAGCAGGAGAAGTCACAGGCATTCCAAAGAATATATCGTAGATGAAGAGGATGTGGAAAGCAGAGATGAATATGAAAGACAAAGGAGAGAAGAGGAGTATCAGGCACGCTACCGAAGTGATCCGAATTTGGCCCGCTATCCAGTAAAGCCACAACCCTATGAGGAGCAAATGCGTATCCATGCTGAAGTGTCTAGAGCACGGCATGAGAGAAGGCACAGTGATGTTTCTTTGGCAAACGCTGAACTGGAAGATTCCAGGATTTCTATGCTAAGGATGGACCGACCATCGCGGCAAAGATCTGTATCTGAACGTAGAGCTGCCATGGAAAACCAGCGATCCTACTCAATGGAAAGAACTCGAGAGGCTCAGGGACCAAGTTCTTATTCACAAAGGACCACAAACCACAGTCCTCCTACCCCTCGGAGGAGTCCAATACCCATTGATAGACCGGACTTGAGGCGTACTGACTCATTAAGGAAACAACACCACTTAGATCCTAGCTCTGCTGTAAGGAAAACAAAAAGGGAAAAAATGGAAACAATGTTAAGGAATGATTCTCTCAGCTCAGACCAGTCAGAGTCAGTGAGACCTCCACCACCAAAACCTCATAAATCAAAGAAAGGAGGTAAAATGCGCCAGGTTTCATTGAGTAGTTCAGAGGAGGAATTGGCTTCCACACCTGAATATACAAGTTGTGATGATGTTGAGATTGAAAGTGAGAGTGTAAGTGAAAAAGGTAAGTTATCTATCACACATTTTGCTGTAATTGATTAGATACGAATTTTTTTAGGTTATATTTCTGAGTAAACATTTAGTAGTTAGATATTATTACTTTGAAGTCTTTTTATGATGTTTGTCATGTGAATAAAATTTCAAGTTATAAAAAGTATCTTCTAAGAAAAGTCACATATAAGAAAAGTCTATTGACTGTTTAAAATTTCTTTCTTGCTTTATTTCTGAAAGTTTTCTTGCATCATTTGATGGCATATATAAAAATATTAGCTGTAGTTTTAAAAATAACATTTTTTGTGTTTTCTTATAAAAGTAACAATATATTTACTAGAGAACATCTGAAAAAATTTTCAAAAATTTTTAAAGAATGAAATACAAGTTATCCATATTCCTTTCCCCCAGATATAACAATTATTAACCTTTAATTGTATTTTTTCTTTTTTCTATGCTTATATAGTTTATAGATCTATAAAATTAATATCATACTGTGTATAATTTTGTACCCTGATTTTTTTCAGTTGATGTCATAAGTATTTTTTCAAGTCATTAGATATTCTTTAGAAATAGGTTTTAAGTAGCTACTCTTAATATTCTGTCAGAAGAGTATACCACAAACAAAATTCTTTATTTGGGACATTGCAATTGGTTCTAATTGCTAATTTAAATAACATTTTAATATTTGTTTTTATGTATGATTTTTTCTACATATATATATATTACTTTAGATTGTTTTAAACTTTAATTTAGGTTACCAAATTGCTTTCCGAAAAGGTTGTATGTAACATGCTTTACTCTTATCAGATGTGCTTGAGCCTTTGGGTCTTGGTGCACCATGTCTTTGCCAATTGAGCAGGTCACAAAATGCCATCTCTTTCAATTTGATTGTGAAGTTAAAAATTTTGTTTATTGGCATTTGCTATCTTCTTCTAAGAATTATTTATTTATTCCTTTTATTCCTTTTGCCTACTTTCTTAGAAGTATTAGTTTTTTTCTTACTCATTTATAAGAACTTTTTGTATAGGTAGGATTGTATCCCCATTTACTGTTATTTACCAAATATATTTCTCATTTTGATGCTTCTCTAATTTTGATGTTTCTCTAATTTTCTTTGATAATTTGGAAATATTGAATTTAATATAACTAAACCTTTTTATATGTGGTGATTTTTCCATTACTTTCATCCTCAAATCAATTAAATATTTAATTGCATATTTTCTCATTTTTATTATTTATTTATTTAACCATTAACTTTTAAATCTTTCTGGAATTTATTTGGTTGTCTGACAAAGTACACCAAATTGGTGAGTATCATAACAACTCCCTTCCCTGATTTTCTTATACCATTTGTTGACTTTCTCACTGTAAGAATCAATAGGAATCAGTAAGGGAATTCAGGAAGGCAACTAGGTATGGAAGTAATATAGAATCATTTCACACAGAAACAAATTAATTAGTTAGAAAATATAAATTAAGAGTAACAACTAACAAGAAATGAGGGAGCATACAGGAAGAGCTACGAAATTTTGCTGAGTAACACAAAGTGAGTAGAGGTTCATTATGTTTCTAATTAGGAAGGTTAAATACCATAAAGTTGCGTGCTCTTTCCAGATAATCTCTTGGAGGTAATAGCATTCTAGTTATAATCCCAGTTGGACCCTTGGAGTATATGTTATTGCTCAAGTTAATCTGAAAGAAAAATCACTAGTAAGAATAGCTAAGGTTAGGGAGGGGGAACTCACCTGACCAGGTATTAATAAAACAACAATAATTAAAAGTATGGTACTTTTAGAAAATTTGATAGATCGGTGGAATTCTAATATCATATATTGAAACTAATAAATGATAAAAATATAAAACACACCACAATCCAAGGAGGAAGAGATAAATTATTTAACAAATAGGCCTGGGGAAAATGGTTATGTAGTTGAAAAAAAATCAAGTTAGATACTTATTTTATAGTCAATGCATTTAAATGATAAATTCTAAGAAAATTATGTTTATTAAAATATAATTTGTAAATAGCAACTATACGTCTTAATGAATTTTATTACAGAGTACATAGAAATTTTATTTTCCTGAAGTGTAATACTTGCCCAAGTATATTTAGTTTGATTATTTTTTTACATTTACCTGACTGTATCATGATAGTAAAAGTTAAGAAAAGGATAGTTTTGTTATCTTTGGTGTGTTTGGTTTAGATTCTACCTGGTAGGTACTTCTGTTATGTTTTGCTAAAGTAATGTAGTCACTGTTTTTTACTTTATTTTATTATAAAGATGTGGGTAGCATTCACTTTTACCACATAAAAATGTAAAAAAAAACAAAACAGAATTTTTTTGCGTCAGTACAATGCTTGAAAGCTCTTTATATGTAATATCCTTCCAGGAGCTTATACCTTTTTTTTTTTTAAGGATTCTGAAGTATCCATTTGCAAAAATCTTATATAAATAAAAAGCTGTGTGTGAATTCACTTAAAATCCTGTGTGATACTATTTAGCAAAACTAAAACATTTATTAGATCTAGAAAAAAGCATGTCACTTACATCTGTATTCTTCCCTAACTTGAACTATTAGTAGACACTCTTGAAGATAGTCTTCTTTCTTTCTTATCTAATCATTTGTTTCCTAGAGTACAGTTTCCACCAACATGTATTTCCTATGGGCAATCACATTTTAACTTGAATTTGGAGGAGTAGATATGAATAAAATACACTTTTTTTTTTTTTTTGAGTTGGAGTCTTACTCTGTCGCCCAGACTGGAGTACAGTGGCCGCCTCCCGGCCACTGCAGCTTCAGCTGCTGGGCTCCGGCAATCCTTCCGCCTCAGCCTTCCGAGTAGCTGGAATTACAGGCACGCGCTACCACACCCGGCTGATTTTTTGATTTATTGTAGAGATGAGGTCTCGCTGCCCAGGCGGGTCTCGAACCCGCGGGCTCAGGCAATCCACTCACTTCAGCCTACCAAAGCACGGAATTACAGGCTGAGCCACCGAGCCCGGCTCAGTAATCTTTTTTGTTTGCTATTCCCCCAATGGTAGAATTCAGTGAGAAGAAATTATAGCCGTTGAGAGACTGGGATATTATGGGAAAGAGATTGAACTGTGTCCTCTCTTGGCTTTTTATCATTAAAGTAGTATTTTTGGTTATTTGTGGGAAAAGAGGCTATGTGATTTGTGTATAAGCTACTTTTTAAGACACCTAGCATTGTGATTCATTCTTTGTAGTAAACTAATATTTGAAAGTTTTTCTTTAATAGTTAAAGAAGTTGTATTTGTGGCATTTAAACACACTTTTTTCTATGTATTTATATGTGAACACATCATTCTGATTAGGACCAACAAACTTTTAAAAGATAATCACCCCTTTGCTGTATTATCCCTAAGCTAAATAACTCTCAAGTATATCTTTTCCAACTCAGATATCTTTTTTATTGTCTTTATTTTTCTGTTTCTATTCATTTTGTGCACAATCTTTCGAAAACATGCAAGGCAAATTTGCATCAAGCTATCTAATTTTAAAATGTAAACCAAACCATCTAGATAGCATTAGTATTGTAGAAAGATTCTTTCTAGGCTCCAGCACCTTGTAGCTTCTATTACATAGCAGATTCTTTCTTTCCTGTTCTTTAAATAATAAAATTTCTTGGCAATTCACAGCATGTTTATAATTCTCTCTACTTAAACATTTTTTTCCCCTCTACTGTTCTTTTGGTTAGTCTGGACTTTCTTCCCCTTTTTTCTTCTATCTTTAGCTTTATTAGTGCATTGGAGGGTTTGTCTCTTCTCTTACTCATTTGTCACTTTGGATGGTTTAACTATTTTACATACAGAGTTTCACTCAAATCTGTAATAGATGTCATTCCGTTCACTATGTTCTGATCAAGGATGCTGATAATTACAATCCGTAAGTGGGCCATTTTTTGTGTAACAATAACAGGGAGTAACAATAGCAATAACCTTGTTAACCACTCTAGGTCTGTTTTCTTTCCTATACATCCATAAATCAGAATGCTAGGATTTTTATTGTTTGGGAACTATAAGGAGCAAATGAGACTATGTGTACACTGTCAAACAGTAGGTATTCAAATTATTTTTAGATTATTTAAAGTTCAGTAGTAGTCAAGACTTATACAGGACAACTCTCAAGAGTTTTGAGTGAAATATAATTGTGGTCATGTGGATTGTGGTCATTTGTGTTGGTTTCACCTCTCACAAGGTCTGTCCCATGTTGAACAAGGCTCATATTTTCAGGCTAAAAAGTATATACTTTTAAACTTGTTGGTATGTCATTTTGAGATATAATTCAATGTCTCTTTAAATATTAAACATAACACCTATTTACTTGTTTTTCTGCCAAGTACTTTTTCAGTGCCTGCTATTTGCAAGGTGTTGGATTGGATCCAGTGGAGAATGTAGAATTAAATAACAGTTTTCTTCTACCATAGAAATTGAAGTCTAGGCCGGGCTCAGTGGCTCAGCCTGTAGTCCCAGCACTTTGGGAGGCCGAGGCAAGTGAATTGCCTGAGCCCAAAAGTTCAAGACCAGCTGGGGCAACTTGGCGAGACCTTGTCTCTACAAGAAATCAAAAATTAGCCGGATGTGGTAGGGCACGCCTGTAGTTCTGACTACTTGGAAGACTGAGGCGAAGGATTGCTGGAACTGAGCAGGTTGACACTGGGGTGGCCGTGAGTATGCCACTACACTGCAGCCTGGTTGACAGAGTGCGACTCCAACTCAAAAAAAGAAATAAAATAAAACAAAGAAATTGAGAGTCTAAAATAGCTAGCAATATAAGGCAATTGTATTACATATAGGTAGGATTTCAGAGGAGAGAAGCATTGGTTGCATCTGCTGATTTTGCGTGCTCTGTATGTCTTGTAACCCTTGTCCTTTAACTCTTAGTGATACAGTTTGCTTTTCACAATCCTAAATTGATAGTATTTCCATCCATACTTTATGCTGAGTTAGGAAATTGCAAACTTTTTCTTTTTGACTTTGGGTTATGGAAGGAGATAAGTGTTAGATTGCTGATGTACTAGTATCTCTGAATTTAAATATTGAACTTCCCTCTCAAATTTTAAAATATATTTTTTCATAAGCCTTAAGAAATACTATTGGCTTGCAATTATATCTATTTTCTTATTGAGTAATCTAGAGCAGGTTTCTCACCCTCAACAATATTAACATTTGGGGCTGGATAATTGTTTTTGAGCACTGTCTTGTGCATTGTGAGCTGGTTAGCAGCATTCATTGCCTCTACCCACTAGATGCCAGTAGCACTCTCACTTCCAGTTGTGACAACCAAACATATCTCCAGACCTTGCCAGATATTCCTTGTGGGGCAAAGTTCTTAAGGTATTAAAACAAATCCTAAGAATGTCACCTTTATATTTGTCTGAGTTTAGATGTCACTGTCAGTAATGAAATTTATTACCTTACATAATCTCATAATCTCTTATATTTTTTAAGTAATGAATTTACAGTATATATTTGTAAAGAAAATACCTATTGAAGTGATAGCAATTGGAGGAAAATATTAATTTATGGTATTTGAGACCAATTAAACATGCAAGGAATTCTAAACTAAGTGGGCTCAAAATTTGTTTTGGATAAGTTGTAATAATAATAATATTTAGAAAAATTTTAGATAGTATTTTATATCTAAGACTTTCACAGGTAAAAATTTTAAAAGTCAAAGATTGGTAATTCTCATATATTCACTTCATCTGTTACTAAAATAATTTTATGCTTAATAATTGTTCCAATTTTAGTGTGAGTCTTAGAGTTTTTCCCTTAAATAAAAATAACTCAATCACATTGAAGTTACATGGATACAATTAATTGCTTTGTTGCTATATTAGGCAGCATTATGAAATTATTGCATCATGTCTTTTCTAAAAATAGGATACTTTCAACTGATGAGAAATCAAGTTGCAAATCCATATTATGAAGTTGATTTGAGACTTGAAATTACAAAACATAAATGTAAGCAGAGTAAGAGGCTAGAGTAATTAAAAGTTAATTTATAAATTGCACAGCCAGAAGGTATGTTTCTTGTTTCCTAATAAATTATAGCTTTAAAAAAATTTAAGATGATAATCTCTTCCCTTTGCATAAGTATTTCCTTGTTAATTATGGATGAAATAGCATATGAAACATTTGCCTACAGAAAAAAGACTATTTTTTAATGGAAAACTTAGTACCCAAGTAGGTACTAAAAAAATTATCTTACAGATTTCAGTGTGTTGGATATATGAGAGAGTGCTTAGCTAATTGAATAAAAAATTAAAAGTAAGATTAAGTTATAGACTAGTTGATGTATTTAGTTTGGAATATAGAAAATATTAACTTTTAACTTAAAATGAAGTCTCTGTTATGTTGGATTAGAATTCAGTAAATGATCCCTAGATTTTGATATACAGTACAGGTTTAAAAATCTGATCATTAAATTTGTTCAGTGGGTAGAAAACGATATAATTTTGTAAATGCATTATTATTATACTATTACTAATTGATAAGAGACATATCCGACCAAGTGTCTTAATGGTTTATAAATGCTTTATAGGCAATTTTCCTTTGAGTTGGAAAAGCATTGAAATAGCAGACAAGTTGGGTCTAAGACTAATAGAATATTTCAAGACATGTACAGTTGATTCATTCATTTATTTATTCTTTATTTCTTTCAACTAAAATGTATCAAACGCCAACATTCTATAGGACTAGACTATGATACATGAAATAAGATAGCTTTTGCTCTTGCCCTAGAATTCCAACTTTACTGCAGTAAGAACTTGGGTTGTAAATTTGACTACATGTATGGTAGTTGACTCATTCTAGAATACTGTACCTGGGATAGACTTTCATTTTTATTAGGCTGTGTTAGAAATGTTTAGCAAGTGTGAGGTTTTCAGAGTTTATTTAGCATTAGGAGGACCTGACTTCTTATCCAAGCCTCAACATTTAGGGTGTACTATGTAATTTTGCTGCTTCTGGGAGATTATCCATTTATTGGAAGTTCCCATTGAGAAAGTGATCAACTAATACAGTTTAGAGCAGGGATTGGTAAACTATAGGATGCAGTCCTAATTCGGCCCACTATCTCTTTTTTTTTTTTTTTTTTTTTTGAGTTGGAGTCTCACTCTGTTGCTCAGACTGGAGTGCAGTGGCCGCTCCCGGCCACTGCAGCCTCGACCTGCTGGGCTCTGGCGATCCTTCCGCCTCAGCCTTCCAAGTAGCCGGAATTACAGGCATGCACTACC
>NW_007245733.1:134601-137953 GCF_000164805.1 Carlito syrichta
CCACTCACCTCCTGCTGTGTGGCGGGTTCCTAACAGGCTGCAGACCGGTTTGTGGCTTGGGGGTTGAGGACCCTTGAGTACTCACTTGGGTCCTCCTGTCTATAAATGTATCTCCTTGAGCTCTAGAAAGAGTTTTTGGTAACATTTCTTGATTATTTTGTCTTTTTTTCCCCCTTTTCTCTATTTCAGATATTGGACATTTTAGAATAATCCGCAATTTTTTTTGAGTTGGAGTCTCATTCTGTTGCCCAGACTGGAGTGCAGTGGCTGCTTCCAGCCACCGCAGCCTCGACCTAATGGGCTCTGGCGATCCTTCCGCCTCAGCCTTCCAAGTAGCCGGAATTACAGGCATGCGCTACCACGCCCGGCTGATTTTTTTTATTTATTGTAGAGATGAGGTCTCGCTGCCCAGGCGGGTCTCGAACCCGCGGGCTCAGGCAATCCACTCACCTCAGGCTCCCAAAGGTGCGGGATTACAGGCTGAGCCACCGAGCCCGGCAACTATCTATTTCTATATGTCTTTTGTTTTGGTGCTGCAGATGTTTTTTACATTTTTAAATGGTTGGAAAAAACTTTGAAAATGTTTTGTGACATGAAAATTATATGACATTTACATTTTAGTGTATATAAACAAAGTTTTATACCCATTCATTTATGTATTACCTATTGCTACTTTTATGCTAAGACAGAGTTTTGTACGTGAGACATACCATACATGGTGATCTTACTGCTTTGCAGTGCTCCCCAGCATACTACAAATTACAGTGACATGTTTGTAACTGCAGTGTTTTGAGTACCATGCCCTTGCCATATTGCAGCATGTTATTTATTTCTTTTTTGTTACTTCTGCATACTCATCCATGGCATGCCAAGAAAGGATAAGGAAAGTGAATTTTGAATGTCGTGGTTTTAAGGCACTGTGGAGTGTGGATCACTCTTCACTGGATTAAACACCCATCACAATATTACCAACTCACCAGAAGGCAAAGGCCAGAAATATTTGAAAGTTTAAAATGGAATATGTCATCACAGCAGAATTTCTTCACAAAAATAAAAAAAGAAAATGTGGCTACAACCAAAGTAACTTTCTAAGTAGCTCATTTCTTAGCAAGCTAAGAAAGCCATTTACCAGTGATGAGTTAGTTAAGTCATGTTTGAATGTGGCAGCTGAAGTAATATGTCCAGGAAAAACAGTCTTTTTTAAGACTATTGGCCTTTTAGTGAGAAGCCTTGCTTGAAGATTTGAGGATGTTAGTTAATTAAAAAAATAATAAGGCAAATGATTTTGAGTATTTTCTTGGCTCTTGATACGTTAATAAATGTTACCAAAAATGGTCAGTTGTTGTTTGTTTTATTTTATTATTATTATTATTTTTTATTTGAGTTGGAGTCTCACTCTGTCGCTCAGGCTAGAGTGCAGTGGCACACTCACAGCCACCCTAGCGTCAACATGCTGGGCTCCAGTGATCCTTCACCTCAGCCTTCCAAGTAGCAGGAACTACAGGTGCATGCTACCATACCCAGCTAATTTTTGATTTATTGTGGAGACGAGGTCTCAACAAGTTGCCCGGGCTGGTCTTGAACCCGCAGGCTCAGGCAATCCACTCACCTCGGCCTCCCAAAGTGCTGAGATTACAGACTCAGCCAGGGAACCCAGCCAGTCTCTATGAATAATCTGCGTTGAACAACTAGAGCTGAGAATATTTTCAAAGAAACTAAGAAAGCACAATACTTTAGTATACTTCAGAGTGGGATCAGCTGAAATGTGTTACAACTTAAGCGTATGGAGCAGAAAAAGATTTATTTGGACAAATATCTAATGCATGTGAAAATGTAGGGTGTTAAAAACCTGTGGTTATTAGTTGTATTATTCACCAGCAGATACTTAGCAGGAATTATCTGAATCTGTTGTGTGGTGTTGAACCAGTAATGTCAATGGCGAGTTTTATTTGCTCTTGCGCATTTAACCTTAATCAATTCTGTTAATTTTTATTGGAAATAGAAGCTGAATATCCTGACTTTCCCTCCACAGCAGTTTGGTGTCTTGGCAGGTAAAGTTTTATTGCTCTTCGTTTGTTTGAGCCCAAGGTTGATGATGAAATTTCTCTGAGTGAGACCTGCCCTTAATGACTATTATTGAACAGGGACTGATTTTTGAAGTTAACTTTTTGCTCTAGATTTGATGATGTTTCCTAATGAATTTAACCCAAAATTATGAGGCAAAAAACTGATTGTAAGAGAAACATACTGTAGTAAAGTCTTTTCAGCAACTAAAGTTGTTTGTATCGTGAGTAATGTCAAGCTGCTTTATACACTTTTGTTGGCATCAAAAGGTAAATCAAAAAAGCAAGATCTCTGTTCTCATAGAAATTTGCAGTAGAAATATTTTCTAAGCTCACACTACAATTTTAATAGTGTTTATCAGACCTCAATGTGAATGCAATGAAACTTAACATATTTCAAAATTTGTTTGTGCAGTTGAGGACCTTCTACCTAACCTTCTACTAGAAATAACTAATCTGCAATGTAATGCCATGTTAAGATTTTGCTAGAATAATCTAGTAAAAGTCTACAAATGTGTTACAAATGACGAATATGCTCAGTCAGGATCATATGCTCATCAATTGATATCAGTGTTTGGCACTACCTATCTATATGAAAAGACAATTTTTGAAGATGAAATGCATCTTATAGATCAGCATTAACAGATGAACATTTGCAATCGATTTTGATGAAAAGAAACACTTTGAACCTTAATTAAGTGAAATATTATCCCCCCAAAATGTGTAGACCTGTTTTCAAAAAATTATACACAATTATTTTTTGTATTTTAAATTTCATCAATAAAAATTGTGGAAATTTATCTTTATTGTTGTGATTTAAGACCTATATTATATCCTCAGTTTTTCTTTTTCCTCCCAAGTCCTAAAATGTTCACTATCTGGTTTTTTTGTTTGTTTGTTTGTTTGTTTTTGAGTTGGAGTCTCACTCTGTTGCCCAGACTGGAGTGCAGTTCTAGTGGGCTTCGACGATCCTTCCGCCTCAGCCTTCCAAGAAGCCGGAACTACAGGCGCGCACTACCATGCCCTGCTAATTTTTTTTTTTTATTTAATATATTGTGGAGACGAGGTCTTGCCAAGTTGCCTGGGCAGGTCTCGAACCCGCGGGCTCAGCAAATCCACTTGCCTCGGCCTCTCAAAGTGCTGGGATTACAGGCTGAGCCACTGAGCCCGGCCTGTTTTTTTGTTTTGTTTTTTTTTTTGAGTTGGAATCTCACTCGGTCGCCCAGACTGGAGTGCAGTGGCCGCTCCCGGCCACCGCAACCTCGCCTGCTGGGCTCCGGCGATCCTTC
>NW_007245733.1:138058-192210 GCF_000164805.1 Carlito syrichta
CACTCACCTCAGCCTCCCAAACGCGCGGGATTACAGGCTGAGCCACCGAGCCCGGCTTGTTTTTTAAGGAAAAAGTTTGCAGACCGTTAGTTTGCAGCACAGTATTTGTTGTTCATTTTAGATAAAGTTGTTTTGAGATCAGTTAATGACATTTTCTGAAAATGAGTAAGTTGTCATTAATGCTTTTTTAACTTTTAAAAACTTTTAACTTTAGAAAAATTTTAACTTTTAAAAATTAAACATTGTTATAATTATTTCTTGTTTTTTTCTGCTGGATATTTATTTTCTTTAGAATTTAAGTTACACTACTTCCCCTATTAAGCAATATAATTTATTTCATGAAATACAATTACACATATACTCTCAATATAGAATTCAGTTGTTAAGCATTTTTGCTGTCAGTGATGAGACAGAGGTAAGCAGGTCTGATTTTAAATGTGTATTCAGATATTTACCAGCTATGTGACCTGAGCGACCTTCCTTATCTTTCTAATATTTACTTTTCTCATCTATACCATGGGGCACTTTCACGATAAGCTTGTAGTGAAGATTAAATAACACAAATTAAGTAGGAGGAAAACCGGGTACAAGGAAAATTGAGAGTGAGTGGAATGGTTGTAAGTAGAAGGAGAGTACTTTATTAAGGGAAAATGGTAAAATATGATACAAGCTGAAAGATCTAATAATTTCCAGGTGGTAAACTAGCTGTTGAATTTGGCAACATGGGAGTGACCTTGACAGGAGCTAATTCAGTATGGGATCAGAGTGGATGTCAGACTGGATACAGGTGAATGAATAAAATGTAAAGAAGTGAGGATAGCATGTTAACACTGTATAGGAATGGGTCTCTAGAATCTAAGCCAAAAGGGCACACCTAGTAGTATGACTCTCCCAAAGGGAGAATTGGGATCAATAGGAGGTTGGGATCACAAAGCTTGTATTTGTTGGCCAGGAAGTGATTCTCATTCAACATCGTGTTGGAAGCTCAGAACTGGCTGAAGTAACAGCATTTTCACCATGGAAATAAACAAATGTTACAAAACGGGACCTGTTTTCTCCCCAGAAAACTGTGGTTAAAACATTAACCACCATACTACTGACATATATGTGAAGTTTTGATAACTATGAAGTTTATGTTAGCCATAAAAGTGGAATTAAAAGCTATATGCTGTTTTTAAGTGACATGGGCAAACGGTGAGAATTGGAAAGAAATAAGAATAAGTTAGAAGTTTCATTTGTTGGGACAGTAGTTTGTAGGAAGAATTTAGTGTTGAATTTCATTAGTGTGGCTATAAGTGTTTGTATAATAAAAATGTAAAAGGGGAGCAGTATGTTGATTAAATTATCTTATTGTAGCCTCATTTTTTGTAACTATTTCTCTTTTTGTGCACTCTCAATAGTGCATCTTCAAAAATCTTGTCAGTATAATCTTATGCAATGGTAGGTTATGCTTAATAATGCCCCAAAAATGTAAAAGACCATTGATTTTATTACATCAACTTCATTTCATCATATCATCTAAATTATATTAAGTAACTAACTGGAAATATACAGTGTCACTTCTATGTTTGAATTTACATTTTATTTCTTGGTAATAGTCTTGACTAAATTAGCTGGTAAAATCTTTTAAATTTGTTCACAAGTAAAAGTATAGCATAACTATTTAATTCTATGAATTATAGTTGTTAGAACTCATTAAAATTCACTATTATCTCATGGAAATATATTAATTTAAGAAACTGCACCTAAAGTTTTATTAATATTTTTCCTATAGAAGGCTATTGACTTTTATATGAGTTTTCAGTGTTTAAAAATTGTATAAATATGATTTTGAAAATACTTTTAAGAGTTTTAAATGATTAGTATTAGAGTTGCAAATATCTAGTAAAGGTTAGCTAACAAAACAGAAAGGAAAATTAGAATTAATAATGTAAGAAGTCATTAAAGAGAAATAGCTATTAGGTTTTAGATATAAGATTTTGGTGTCTAATTTAAATGATAGAACATATGGTAATGCTAAAAAAACAGAAAAAAGTTTCTGTCTAACCTTCAGTGAAACAGAGCATTGTTATTCCAGTACTCTCGTTCAAATACTGCTCTTAAATTCTGGGCAATGCAGTTTAATTCCATTCAGGAAATCAGAAATGTATTGCCTGCCTATTGTGCGCCTGATACTATGCTAAGTGCTGTGTGCAAGGTGAATGCAACTTGTCACTGCTCAGGAGATAAACATGTAAGCAAATAAGAGCAATCTAATATGACAAACATAAAATAGTTAAAAACAAGACAGATTTACTTCACAGTGGGTAGAGACAATTCTATCTTGGTTTATCAGGGAGAGATTTACAGAGGAGTTGATATGTGCATTGGGTTTTAAAGTTTAAATAGAATTTTCTAAGAGAAAAGGCAAATATGAAATGGGGGTAGATGGTCATTCTACACAGTGGGATAAAAGCTTTATATTAGTAGAAACAACCTTTATGGACTATTTGTTATTTGCCAGACACTGCTTGGCTTATACAAAGATGAAAAAGACATACTGCCTTTTCTTAAGAAATTTAGAAGCTACTGAGAAGTTATTATTGTTGATAGGTTTATTAATTGTCCTTCTTTTATAGAGGAAGCATGGTATATTCGAAAGCAATGAATTGAAAAATACATACACTAGGATCTATAACCTTCAAGGTAATGTTAGGAAGATTATGAAATTTTCTGGACTTCTATTTCCCCTAAAAAATGGGGAAAGTAGAGTAATTCATTATTTTCCAAACTGCGCTCAGTGAAGGACCAGATATCCATGGTAATATGTCAGGAAACCTAAGGAGGATGAGAGGGCATATCCAAACGGGTGTGCAGTTGGGTAGTTCGTTTCGTTTCAACCAAACTTTGACTTAATTGGTTTTATAATTGGGAGATCTGTTAGGAAAGAGGATTTATTGCACAAAAGAAGTGTGAACATGAGTAGACTTGATATTTTAATTTCTTAATTAATTTATTCAGTTATTATTTATGTTTCAGGCACTACTCTATGTACCAGAGGCTAAAACAGTTGGAAAACATTTTCCTGAAGTCAAAGAGGTAGCAGGATGCTAGATCATGTAGGGCTTCCAAAGATACTACACAAACTTTAACCTTTACACATGTGAGATGACAGGCCATTGGTTTTGAATCACAGGTAACTTGATCTGACTTACCTTTGGAACATAACTCTTGATGCTGTGTTGAAAAGACTTGTGAGGAATATACATGGATGCAGAGATATCAGATAGGAGGCTAGTGCAATACCTAAGGAGAGCTAATTTGTTTGTACCAAGTTGGTAGTAGTGGAGATGAAGAGAGGTAGTGGTAAAGAAAAAAATTATTCCATGACATTTGTTAAAGCATGGTAGATCAGACTTTATTCAGGATGGTAAGTATAGGGACGACACAATGGAATTTTGCAGTGGGGGAGATTGGGCTTAACTCCAAATACAACATGTGCAAGTGGGAATTTATAGCCAAGGGAATGGGAGGGGGTATCCATGGATAGAGCAAAAATTACTAAGAGGAAACATCAGGATTAAGTGGGGAAGGAGTTTCTGGCTAAACTGACTTAATTCTTGCTGAAGATAGGCCAGGATGATCACACATCCTGGGGGACAAAGAACCTGATCAGATGTTGAGGGTGATCAGATACCAAGGGTGAGGGTTCTTGCTAGACTGACTTAACAGGGTTCTTTGCTAAACCTAGGGTTTACAAGGAGGTGTACACACACACACACACACACACCACACACACACACACACTGAGAGAGAGAGAGAGAGAGAGAGAGAGAGAGAGAGAGAGAAAGAAAGAGAGAAAGAGAGAAAGAGAAAGAGATGTGATTTAAAAGCCGTGAAGCTGGAAAAGATGATTGAGGGAGTGTGTGTTTCTGGGAATAAGAAGGTATCTCAGGATTAAGCCCTGGACTACTCCCACAATTAGAGAGGTATGAGGAAAAAACAACAAAAGTAACTAAGAATAACTGGCCAATGTAGTAGTAAGAAAACCAGAAGAAAAATGATATGCCAGAATCCAATTAAAGAAAGCATTTCAAGAAGTGCTTTTGATGGTGCTGGTTGCTGCTTATAGATCAAATAAGATGATGATTGATAATTAACTACTGGATTTAGCAATGCAAGAACTGGTTACTGGTGTTGGTGACCTTGACAAGAGCACTTTCAATGGAGTGGTGGGGTTGGAAGTCTGAAGTAGGTTCAAGAAAAAACAGAAGGGTGGGATTGGAAATACAGACAGCTGTTTGGAAGGAACAAAACACTGTGAGGAGGAACCAAACACTGGCCTTGTAGCTGGAGAGTGAGCTTGTGGTTTCTCTTTTAAAGATGAGAGATAAGACAGCATATCTATGTTCTTATGGGAATGATCTTGTAGAGATGGAAAATCTGATGATGCAGGACAGAAAAACTGCAATTTCTCCCTGACCCTTAAGTAATGAAGGAAGATGAAATTGAGTGCACTCATGGGTGGGACAACCTCCAAGAGTAGCAGGGAAAATGTGAATATGGGTGCACGTTGGTTGATAAGGATGGTTGGTTCTGAGAATGGTGTTTTGTCTTATGTGATTATTTCTGTTTTCTAGAAGTGGAAAAGGTAGCAGGGCCATTATCTGAAAATCAGAATTGGGAAGGAGTTTAGAGTTCTAAGGATAGAAAATACGTGAAATGCTTATCTGGGAGAGTGGAAGGTGTAATGAACTGATGACATGCAGTAATTATAGCTAAGAGCTATAATAGGAGCTAATTTGCGATTAAGAGCTATAAATTTTAACGTAGACTGTTTAGTGTGGTTTTATGTTGTCCCATAGATGTATTCAACTACCTGGGTCAAAACATGGAGTAGCTTTTAAACTGATTTTAGCTAGCATTTTGGTTTTGCCAAGTGTATATCAAGGAAGGACAGAGGGCAAAAGAGTTTAAAATATTTGCAAGTGTGTAATTTTAATTATGGGCCAGGGAATTTAAACTGTGTGTGGAAGGAAAAACTTAAATGAGAAAAAGGAAACAAAAAGTGGTGGGTTCTATGGATTGTAGCTCTCAGTATGTTACAAGAATTATTTAAATTAGGATACTTTAGGGAATGAGCTTCTTGTTGTCTTTCTTTTCTGTTAGACTGTAACCTCTTTGAAGGTAGAATCTTGTCTCTTTCCTTCACTGTCTTATCCCAGCAATTAGCCTGAAATTTAGCACAAGGTAGATTCTCAGTATGCTTTAGAATAAATGGATTAATGTATGTAACAATAAATGAGTGAATGAATGAAAAATGTTTTAAGATTTCTTTTTGCTCTAATATTGTATGATGTATGTCAGTTATATCTGAGCTTAAGAAAATTCTCTTACTTTAGTTATAAAACTTAGAATGCATTAAATCACACTAATTATAACAAATGAAAGAACTGCTAAGGAAAAGAAATACAATTAGAACCGTATATAAACACAACTTGATAATAATAAATAAGTAGATTTCACACATACCTGTGAAAGCGCATTCTCATGTACCTACTCCTGATTATAAGAGATTCAGGTTAAGTACAGACTAATTTAATATATTTCAATTAATAAGAGAAATATTTACTAAGGCACAATTGATGAATTTACTAATAGATTTTATTCCCACTTACGGGTACTGAATTACTTTTATTTTTAGCCATTTTATATGGCTTCTTAAAATTGTTTAAAATCCATTGCAAAGTAATTACTTAATTAAGAACTATTTTGAATATCACAAATTAAAGACTTTGTATTATGTGATCTTTGAGTTACTAAATAATATCAAATAGATAGGATAACAATAACATAGAAATTAATTTTAGCATAGGATTTAAGAATATGGATTTTGGAGACAGACTGCATGGGTTTTTAATCTTGGCTCTGTTATATCCTAAAGTGACCTTGATCAAGTTATTATACAAATCATGCCCAAAATGTAGTAGCATAAAACAGTACTTTTATGATAAATAATGACTTCATTTATTTGCTTTATTTACAAGGAATTACCCCCAAATGGAATTTCTTTATAAAGAATTATTTATAAAAATTTATTTATAACAAAATTAATTTATAAAAATAAGTTCTTACATGTTTAAACTTCAGTCACTTTTAAAGCACTCTTCATTTGATGCAATACACCTACTGAGACACTCTTTCTACTGCTCAAAACAGTGTTTGAACTTCTCAATTTTGATGTTTTTTAGTGCTTCTACTATTGTTTCACCTCTTTCCTATCAGCAAAATGGTTTCCTTTAAGGACCTTTTTCATCTGAGGAAACAAACAAACAAAAGTTGCTGGGAGCAAGATTGAGTGAATAGGGAGGTGGGACATGGAGGTCATCCCATTTTTGGCCAAAACTGCTGAACACTCTTGAGTGATATGGACAGGTGCCTTGACATGGTGGAAGTACCAGTCACTTGTTTGCTATAACTTGGGACGTTTCTTCCTCGAGTCATGACACAACCTTCTCAAACTTCCACATAAAAACTTTGGTTAACGATTTAATCCGGAGGAAAAAATTCTGAGTGTACTACAAGGGGCCCACCCTCCAAAAGATAATTCTGTTTTTTGGGATGTCCCCCTCGAATTTGTTAAAACATTTAATATTTTCATTATATCTGTAGGTCAGATACTTCATGTGATTTTTATAGGATGACAGTTTCAGAAAAATGAATGGATTTCTTTTATATTGGTTCATAGTTCCCAAGGCACATATCTTATGAGAGTCAGGAGGAAACTATGCTGTCCTTTTAAATATAGCCTCAGAAAACAAAACAGTGTTATTTCCTCTGAATTTTATTGGACCAAGATCTTTCAATAGAAGGAAATATAGACACTGTCCTCTCAGTGGAGGAGTGTCATTGTGACATTATAAAAAGAGCATGTGGAATGGGATATGTAATGGTTCAGCCATATTTGAAAACTACAGTCTTCGAAGTATTCCCCTTGGGAAGCTATGCACCAATGTCAATGCCTTTTCCACCAGTCAAAGCAATTTTGGAACTCTTTTCCTGGAATGGCATCAGAGCTGTTGTCATGTTACCCTTGATGTTCTGATGTCATAAAAATGTCTTCCTTTCAAAATTGTCTTTAACTCGGGTAAAGAAAAAAGTCACTGGGGGCCAGATCAGGTGAGTAGACAAGGTGTTCCAATGCAATTATGTGTCTACTGGCTAAAAACTCCCTCACAGACATTGCTGTGTGGGCTGGTGCATTGCTATGATGCAAGAGCTCCTTCAGAACCATTTTTGCACACAACTTTCTCATGCCAAGATTTCAATTAAGATTTTTCTGTTTCTCTTTCAATGTTTTTTGATCTGCTATGCTTCTCATAGTCAGCTGATGACTGTGATAAACAATTTGAAGAATTTTTGCAATGTTTTTATCAGTTCTGTTTGTTACTGGCCATCCTGACTTCTTTTCATCAGTGAGGCTTTCTCTTCCCTCAGAAAAACATTTAATGTATTTGGACACTGCTTTTTTCTTCATGGTATTATCCCCATAAACTTGGACTAACATGTCTCTGATTTCACTTCCACTCTTGCCAAGTTTAACAAGAAATTTAATGTTTCTTTGTTGCTCTAATTCAAATTCTGATGTTCTTGCAACACCACACAAAAACATGCAATGACAATAATGAATGACACTCAGCAAGATACTACACATATTGACATGAAGACAGCTGTGAGACACTGATATACCAAGGATATGAAACCTTACAGAGTTGTTTGTATGGTGCAGCCAATGTAAGTGCCTGGTGGCAAATTCACAAACTCAATTGTCAGACCTTGTATGGAATGCATGTTGGGCAATGCCAACATCATATAGCCTACGAGTGGAAGAGGAAGGTCAAATACCAAGAAGAGAAATGAGAGGAAAAATAAAAGGGACATATTTGAATTTTCTCCACCTATTTAGAATGAAAGTTAGGATTTTTTTCAAAAAGATGAAGATTATGACACCATCAACATTGTTATGACTCTACAATTTGCAAAGAACTTTTATGACTATTATCCAAATACTCAGCAATCAATGAGATTTCACAATTAATCTCTTGTTACTCAGATGAGAAAATGAGGTCTAATGTATTCAGTAACTTGCTCAATTAACAAAATTGATAAAGAGTGGAGTCAGTATTTTAGCATAGGTTTTCTAGCTTCAGCTATAAAACTGTCACAACATGCTGTGACTTTATAAACATGATTGTGTTAAAAAAATGAGGATGCTGAAGAATGCTTTACATACTATGCAGTTTAATTTTTAAATGTTTATTAACCTAAAATAATAAAAAACAATGTTATAAAATAGTTAATGAACTCTTATTTAATGACTGTAGAAAAAATAGAATATCTAAATTTTTTTTCCTCTAAGTATAGAACACATATGTAATTAAGATAATTTGTTTTTTTACAATAGATGTAAGTAAAGCAGAAAATTTTAATCTAAGATCTGAATCTTTTGATTCTTTTTAGCCAGGTCCTCATATTTAAATATGTTTAACTTCTACAGAATCATTGAATATGAGTTAGATAGAGTTTGGTATCTTTTGTGTAACTCCCTAACTGAATCATTGGTCTTTTCATCGTGCTGACAAGTGGTACTCTTGCCTTTTCTTTGAACACTTCCTGTAATGGGGTGGTGATTGTCTATGAAGGCAGTTAAACATTACTTTTAAATTTTTACTTTGAAATAATCATAACTTTGCAGGATATTACAAAGATAGTACAGTGAGGTCCCATGTATGCTTCCTTCAGTTTCCCCCAGTATAGTACAATGTCAAAACAGAGAAACTGACATTGGAACAATGTCTGTGTATAGTTCCAGGACATCTTATCACATATATGGATTTGTGTAACCACCACTTCTATAAAGATATAGAAAAACTGTGTTACCACAAAGATCTTCCTTATGCTACCTTTTTATAATAACATCCTACTCCCTCCCCACAAACCCTAACCTCTGCCAACTGCTATTTTTTAGGGTTTTTTTAGTGGTTGCTCTAAGTAATATATTACATATATGCAGCTTATCACACTCTACTAGTGTTGACATTTAACTAGTTAGAGTGAAATGTAAAATCCTTATATCATTTAATTTTATCTTCCACTTTCTCTCATAATGAAAATGTCTTGTTTTCTTTATATAAGTTGAAAACCACAACAGACAATGTATATTTTGTACTTCAAACATCAAGCATAATTTTAAAACTCCAGTGGAGAAGGAAAGTCTAATGTATTTACTCATATTTTTGCTTACTGTGTTGTTTATTCCTTTGCCATACTTCCAGATTCCTTCCTTATTGTTTTCATTTTGTTTCCAGAACTTCCTTTATCCATTCTTTTAGGGTAGGTCTGCTGGTGACAAAATCTTTTATTTTCCTTTGTCTGACAATGTTTTTATTTCTCATTCATTTCTGAAAGACAATTTCATCATATTTAGAATTCAGGTTGACATTTATTTTATTTTAGTAGTTAAAAATATTATGCCACTTCCTTCTGGCCTCCAAGATTTCTGATGAGAAATCTGCTGTCATTCTCTTGTTTTTTCCTTTTAGGTAAGGTGGTGTTTTTCTCTTGCTGCTTTCTTTATATATATATATCTAAGATCTGAATCTTTTGATTCTTTTTAGCCAGGTCCTCATAGTTTTTAGTTGGATTATGATGCATCTTGGCACAGATTTTCTTGGATACTTCTTGTTTAGGTTTAGCTTCTTGAATCTGTAGGCTCATATTTTTTACTAAATTTGGAAAATTTTTAGTCATTATTTCTTTGAATACTTTTTAGGCTCTATTTACTTTCTTCACTCCTTTTGTATCCACAATGACATGAATGTTAGACCCCTTAGGTCCCTGAATCTCTGTTTGCTTTATTTTATTTTTAAGTACTTTTTGTCTTTCTGATTGGGTAATTTCTCTTGTATTGTCTTCAAGTTTATTGAGCCATTCCTTTGTCCTCTTCACTGTGCAACTGAGCCCATCAATTTGCTTTTTCTATTCCAGTTATTTTTCAGTTCTGAAATTCCCATTTGTGTGTGTGTGTGTGTGTGTGTGTGTGTGTGTGTGTGTGTGTGTGTATCTTCTAATTCCTGTACTAGAACTAGAAAGCCCATTTGTAAAGTTACTTTAAGAATAGTATTTAATCTTAGTTGTGCTCTTTGAAACTACACAAAATAAGAATATTAAGTGATAAGTATTATCTCTGTACCAATAGTCATAATCATTTAGGACTATTTTCTGTATAATTTGCATTCAGTATCTTATTATATTCTTACAATGACACTAAGTTTTACTCATTCAACCAGTGTTTACTCAGTACCTATCATTTATGGCACTCTTTTTGTTCACCAGATGTTTCTGCTTTAGCTTCAAATGGTTAAGCAGCCTATTTCCTTGTTTACAGAGGAAAGAACTACATTTCTGCCTTTCTGGTAGGTTGCAAACAGCAGAAAAAGAGAAAGTGTGAGCTGAATTTTCTTTTTTTTTTGAGTTGGAGTCTCACTCTGTTGCCCAGACTGGAGTGCAGTGGCCGCTCCCGGCCACCGCAGCCTCGACCTGCTGGGCTCCGGCGATCCTTCCGCCTCAGCCTTCCGAGGAGCCGGAACTACAGGCATGCGCTACCACGCCCGGCTGATTTTGATTTATTGTAGAGATGAGGTCTCGCTGCCCAGGCGGGTCTCGAACCCGCGGGCTCAGGCAGTCCACTCACCTCAGCCTCCCAAAGGCGTGGGATGACAGGCTGAGCCACCGAGCCCGGCCTGAATTTTCTTACCTTCACATAAACAGTTAAGATTTTGACTCACAGTTTCCATACTATTTTTTCTCTAATTCACAGGTTTGCCAATGCTTTGTTGTGAAACAATAATGTTCTTTGAAAGGACTATAGGTTTTCTGAGACACAAATATTCTTAGCTTTTAGGGTAGGCATCCACCCATAAGAATCCCCTGAGCTGGTTATCTCCATTTATCCCAGTGTGTTTTACTAATATGATAATTGTTAATTTTTGCCACGAAAAAGCTTGGGAAGCACTTCTCTAGTACACAGGCTAAAGAATGGGGTTATTGCATTTTGTGTGTGTTAGATGATACAGCTGAATCCTCCTTTATAAATAAACTTATTAAAAGAATTGTCTCCACTAATTCTCAGACATTTGTGTGCCCATAAGCACCTGGAAGGTTTGTTTAAACATAGATTGCTAGGCTCCACCAACAGAGTTTCTGATTCATTAGGTCTAGGGTGACACCCAAGAATGTATATTTCTTTTCTTTTTTTGTGTTGGAGTCTCATTCTGTCGGCCACCCCAGCATCGACCTGCTGGGTTCCAGCGATCCTTCCGCCTCAGCCTTCCAAGTAGCCAGAACTACGGCCCCATGCTACCATGCCTGGCTAATTTTTTGTTTGTTTATTGTAGAGATGAGGTCTTGCCATGTTGTCCGGTCTGGTCTCGAACCCCGGTGCTCCAACAATCCGCTCACCTCAGCCTCCCAAAGATTACAGGCTGAACCATCGAGCCTGGCCAAGAATGTATATTTCTAACGGTTGCTGATGAAGCTATTTTGGGGATTTAACTTTGAGAATTATTAGTTACACAGTTTTTCTACTTTTTCTTTGGTTCTTCAGTTACTTCAAAATGATTTTAATTTTCTCATTGTATTGAAAATGTTCTTTCGTACATTTTTCTAATATCCATGATTGCCAAATCAAACTTTTCAGTTCTTCATCTTATTTCATACGTAGAAATTATTCAATATAGTTGATTCCCCCCCTCCACCTTTTTTAAGGGAACGCTCTTTCATTTGGTTTGGAAACCTCCCTCTGTCTTCCTCCTACCCTTCATTTTTCCTTTTTCCTCTGCAGTCTCTGTCTCAATATTTTTTTTTCAATCAAACCTAAATGCTAGAATTCAGTTTGAGTTCTTTTCATACCTTATTTTACCTTCTGTCCCTAAATGATCTCACTTACTCCCATCTGTATGCTAATAATTGCCAATTTATGTCTCCAGATCAAAACTTCTTTTTAAGTTTTATTACAGCTTGACTGATTGTTTTTGTATATGTTCATTTGTTTCAAATAATATATCCAAAATCAGTCACCATAATTAATAAACTAAGATGCACATTTTTATTATTTTAGTATCTGAAACTTATGAATCTTATAGTTAATGGCATCTTAGATTCTATGAAATAGAATATTTCTCTTTTACCCTTTCCCTAACAAAAAGTGCTCTTCCTCCAGTCTTCTCTATCTCTTATATTGTCTTTTCTTTTTTATTCGATTGTTAGTGCCAGAAACCTTGAAGTTAATCTTGACTCTACAGTCTTTTTTTAACACTGTTTTTCCTATCTCAAAAACATCTCTCAATTTCCTATTCTCCTACCCTGTCTGCTGCCATCGCCTTTGTTCAAGCCATAATTGACTTTCCCAAGGATTATTGTAAATGCCTTTCACTTCTTGTTGTCGTCCATCCTAGTCTCTATATAGTACTTAGAATCATCATTTAAAAATGTTAATCAGATCATGTCACCAATTTACTTAAAATCCTTCAATGATTGAAATTTATAATATTTAATATTAGCGAAGAAGATCTAAGTTGGTCTGTGTTTCCTTGCCAGTCTTGCTTAACACTATAATCTCTTTCATTCCTTTTGGTTTAGATACCCTAGTGTTACTTCAGTTCTTTTACAGTATCAGGTTGATACTTCTTCAAGCGCTTCTCCCTCCAGTTTTCATCTGCCTGTCTCCTTGTCTATTAGTTTACATCTTTCAGTTTTCATCTTAAACATTATTACTTTAGAGTGTTTGCTGACCTCAAAATCGAAATTAGGTCTTGTTATACACTCTCAGTGTTTTGCACTTTCCTATATGATGATTTGTTATGCTTATCCCTACTCTGTTTCATTGTATTTCCCCTCACAGTAGGGCTTAGCACAATACCTAGCAAGTAGAAGGTATTCTGTAAGTATTTTTAGATACATGAAAGTATAAATAGAATTTTAAAAGATATATATGCACGTATAGACTAAAAAGAGATTTAAGATGAAAATATTTTATATTTTCAAATATAAAGCAAATAAGCACATAAGTTTTGGGAAATGGATATATAGTCTTATTTACCAGTTACATCAACTGTCTGACAAAATTATCTTTTTAATATACTTTTTATAAGGATGATTTCTAAAAATTGTTTCAAAGTAATATTAAGCAATTAATGATATTAAAGGTTATTTTATTTTTATTAACAGATATTGAGTGAATCTATTCTGTCATTTCATATAATATTAATCTTTCATGTAACCAATTTTTTTAACCACCCAAAATTTTTAGGAGATTTTAGCATGATAAAGAATATCATATTGCCTTCTAAAAACAACATTTAATTATTTGGCTTTTAAAAATAGTGGTTATGGGACAACCCCCTTTGGGTCCCCTCCCACTGTGGGAGCTTTTCTGTCTTCTTAATAAATCCTGCTTTCAAAAATATGTGGTTATTGTCAAACCACTGTTTATTATTTTAATGTCCCTTAATATTTGGAGAAAAAACTCATGTCTTTAGACCAGCATGGAAAAAAAAAGTAGCATGAATAACAGACATAGCTGACAGTCTTTTTTTTTTCAGTGTATACATGTTTTTGTTGTTGTTTCTATTTCTGTTTATTAGTCTTTTCTTGCAGGACTTTTGTTCTGTAGGTCTGCCTAGACTGCATAAGCCTTATAGTCTGCATTCTATAAATTTTACTCATTTGGAATACTAGGTTTCTCTTGTTATATATAATGAGTGGTATGGACAAAGTTCTTGAAATCAGACAGGATTACACAGTTTAAAATGTTTATAATGTCTCTGTCTGTCCCTCTTTCGCTGTCTCCTTTACTGCGCTCTTTTGTCTGACTCTCACAGGAGACATGGATTACAACTGGTTGGATCATACGTCTTGGCATAGCAGTGAGGCATCCCCAATGTCTTTGGTGAGACATGTGGAGCCTTACTATTTAATTTCCGTTATCATTTCATTTTTCCTTTTTTATTTACACCTTTGCATGTTTTCTTTTTTGTATCTTTTTTTTTTTTTTTTATCCCACACCTGTAGGGGACAGTCAAAAGGGAAAAAGAAAAACTAGTGAGCAGGCAGTTTTGTCGGACTCTAACACCAGGTCTGAGAGACAAAAGAAAATGATGTACTTTGGTGGCCACTCTTTGGAAGAGGATTTGGAATGGTCTGAACCTCAGATTAAGGATTCTGGGGTAGATACGTGTAGTAGCACAACCCTTAACGAGGAGCATAGCCATAGTGATAAGGTACTGAGATTGTGGAGCCTGCCTTTTAACCTGCTCATTTGGTCTTCGTTTGCTCTCTGTCACTCATTAAAACAGAACATAATAAAAAGGACAGGGCATTTCAAGGGTCAATGTAGCATTTCTTAAGGTGCAGAAAAGAAAAACAAAACAAAACCAACCAACCAAACAAACCAAAAAACTTCTTACTTGCTTTGCTGTTTTTATTCTTTGATGGCATACCAAAAAAATAAGTAAATGAAAATAAAACTTAGGAACAAAGGAATGTTTTGTCCATGGTTGCATGAGAGAACTTTATAATGTTATTATATACCACAAATAATAAACAATTTTTTTGGATTGGCTTATTTGATTGCTTGTATATATTTTCCTTGGGATGAAAATTAAATTATTAATAGTTTGAATCCCAGGCAAAAGGGAGATAATTGGGTCTGTTTGCAAAGAAAAAGTTGTTTTTCTTTTTTCCCTTTCACTGTCATTTTGCTCTTTTGTTTTATTGCCATAGCATTCTAATGTAGTATTAATTAGTATTAGAGCCATTGCCATCTGCTTTGATATTTATTATTTTTGCTTTTAGTGTAGTGGAACTTTTGAAATCTTTTTACCATATAGATGTGACTGAATAGAAACTGTCTTTTTTCTGCTAAATTTTGCATGAAGATATGCATGTTACTTTTAGATAATTGTGAAACTACTATGATTACACAAATCATTTACTTTGCTATTTAGCATATCATTCATAATGGAATGGTGTCTTTACTTATAAAGGCTTTGGTTTTGCCCTGAGAAAGAAATAAACTATAATGTTTTCAAGGTTATTTAACAATGAATATCGTCAAATTATCTAGTAAAGGTAATAAGATCAAAGACCTGAAAGAATCAGGAAAGAACCTCCAATAAGTGAGAAGTGTCATCTATTCTCCCTTTTAAATGAAACCTATTTCCCCCAGGCAGATTTAATTGAAAAGTTATTTGGTCTTGTGTACTTTGTAATTATTTTAACATAAAGCCCTATTCAAAAAATCCTTCATCCTAAGTTCAAATTTCATGTTTTTAATATGATTTGAATTGTTAATTATTTTTATTTTTTGGAGACAGAGGACTCTCTCCCTGTTACCTAGGATGGAGTGCAATGGCATGATTGTAGCTCACTACAGCCTTGAACTCCTGGGCTCAAGTGATCCTTCCACTTTAAACTCCCAAGTAACTAAGACTATAGGCATGTGCCATGATACCCGCTTCACTCAAAACTGGTGGGCTCACGCGATCCTCCTGGGGTTACAGGCATGAGCCACTGGTCCTAGCCTGATCTTTTAACTTTTACTGCAATACATGCCTTCAAAACCTAAGTGTTTGAAGAAGAAATTTTCATTTTTAGATGAGTTCAACTGTATAGAATTTCAATCTATCTTTTCTGCCTGTGAATTTTTAGTTTTCAGCATGTACAAAATTAGAATTTGTATGTATTTTTTAAAATTCTCAGATTTTGTAGAACTATATAACTTCAGTATTGTGTCAGAGAAGTATAAGAATTGTAAGTAATTGGATTTTGAAAAACCTTGAAATTTTAAAATTGAGGTTATAAGCATAATATAGTAAGCTCCTATGATCAGTGTCTTGGAACAAAAACTGGCTTTGTGTAATCATAAACTTTGGAATTCTGAAGTTTAGAGAGATTATAATCAGAGATCATTTTGTAAAATTATAAATAAAGGCATTAATTTTCTTTTGTTTGTTGATGCAATATGTCAGCACCCTGTGACCTGGCAGCCATCTAAAGATGGAGATCGTTTAATTGGTCGCATTTTATTAAATAAGCGTCTAAAAGATGGAAGTGTACCTCGAGATTCAGGAGCAATGCTTGGCTTGAAGGTATGTAATAAAATGTATGATATTCTGACTCTATACTCTTTTATAGATTTACCAGAAAAGCAAAATATATAATGATTCTTTCTACCTATATCAATTTAGTGGGATATTTGTCTATTGTCAAGAATTTGCAAGTATCTGCACTCATTATTTACAACTTTTCATGTTGCCAGTGTTATGTAACAATTTGCCATTATTCCACAATAATACTTATGTATATAATTATGGAAAGACATTAAAAGTAATCTGATTACGATGAATTTGAATCCTATATACAGTGCTCAAACCTATTTTACCCATATACTTTGTTCTTTAAGTTGATACTTATGTTTATATTAAAATTATAGTCTGGAAACTCAAAAATAATTATGTTAGGAAATTAAATGTAAATATTGATTTATGTTTTACTATAAAATGCCAGAAAACTATTTGGTAAATATACACATAGAGCTCTGTTTGGTTTTTGTGCATCTAGTATGACCAATTAAAAACTGAAATGAAAAAAGTAAATGTCTTAGAGTTAAACCATTGCTACAGAAGTTGTCCTGTAGAATGTAGCAAGTAAGAGTTATTAGGAAGCTTTGGGTGTATGTGGAACTGGGCTACTAACATTTATTGGTTGGCAACCATGTGTCTTACTCTCATCTGAGCATTTTACATCTGTCATCTTTTTAACACATCAAATAAATGAGAAATAGGGTTAGAGAGGTGCTGTAACTTGCCCATGGTCACAACGATATGGTGATAATGGTGGGATTCACTTATGTATATATTTATTTAGTTAACTAGTTATATATTTAGAGGGCATGGGTTCAGGTTTCTTACATGCTGTATTGCACAGTGGTAAAGTCTGGGCTTTCAGTGTACTCATCACCCAAATTTTTTGAGTCTCACTCCTACTCAGACTCCCGGCTTTCATAGTCTCCAATATCTTTTATTCCATTCTGTATGTCTATGTGTACCCATTGTTTAGCCCTCACTTATAAGTGAGAACATGCAGGGTTTGGTTTTCTGTTTCTGAGTTATTTTACTTACAATAATGACCTCCAGTTCTATCCATGTTGCTGCAAGACAGGATTTCATTCTGTTTTTTATAACTGAGTAGTATTCCATGGTGTGTATACATACACATTTTCTTTATCCAGTTGTCCACTGATGTACACTTAAAGTGACTCCATATCTTTACTATTGTGAATAGTGCTGTGATAAACATACTAGTGCAGGTGTCTTTTTAATATAATAATTTGTTTTTCTTTGGGTAGATAACCAGAAGTGGAATTGATGTGTTGAATGGTAGTTCTATTTTTAGTTCTTTAAGAACTCTCCATACTGTTTTTCATAGAGTTTGTTCTAATTTACATTCCCAGATGGTGGGATTTAAATCCAGATTTGTCCATTGCAGTTGTACGTACCTGTAGTCCCAGTTACTTAGGAGGCTGAGGGGGGAGGATTGCTTGAGCCCAGGAGTTCAAGTCCAACCCGGGCAACATAGTGAGATCTCTCCAGTATATTGTTAAATAGAATTAGGGAGTCTTGGCTTGAATTCCAATTATAGCAGTTACTAGCTACTTGACGGGCAAATACATTTCTCTTAGCGTCAAATTTTGTATGTGTTCAATGAAGATAACTGAATTGTTATAATGTGATTAAATAAATCAATATACAAACATTTAGTATAGTGCCTGGCATGCAATAATATTTCATAATAATTAGAGTCAGTATAATATGATTAAAGTTTGTTAAACTAAGAAAGTTTAAAAATATTTACATAAGGGTATAAATTCATAAGAGGAATGCATTAATATTTGAAATCAAACGTAGGACTAAGTAGTTAAATTAACTGAATTGTGGCTGAGTGTGATTCACTGTAATAATGGAATAAATGCATAGAATAAGATAATTCTGTGACCTTGACTTCAGATACCTTTTGCTTGGTTTAGGAGGAAAAAACAGTTCATTTTTGTTGATGAAATTAGTAGCTAGTGTTTGCTTCTCTTGCTATAAAGTTGAGATGTTTATTGAGTGGCAGTTTGTCATAATCAAAGCATTAATTTTGTAAGAGATCCACATCTTACAGATATACACGACTCCACAGCATTTTTCCTAACATCTGTTTTCTTTTTTCTTAAAGATATATCTGAATAGAAACATACATATAGAATAATTGAGATGCAGATGGTCTAAAGTTTATATTACTTCTGATAAGATTAAGTACATTTTTATAATTTTCTCCAGAAAGATCCATAAGCACTATGTACATTATCAATGTGCCTAAAAGATTGCTAACAGAAATTTGGTGGTTTACCATAATTATATTAAAAGAAGAAAATATTTTTATTATAATATTTTAAATCTATCACTAAAAAGAATGCTTATATAATTATGCAGTACTAAAAAATATATTTTTGGAAAGAAATATAATTCTGTAATAGGGGAAGAAATTACAAACTGTCAAGTTGTTTGTAAGATATGCAACATTTTCAACAAGTCATGGATTAAATTGCAAAACATTTGGAATATGTAAATAAGAGTTAGCTCTTAGGACACATACTTAGTTTCTAATAGCAACAGTAAATTATTTAAGAAATGATCTTAAGTACATTAAATTACTGTTTTAGGTGCTGCAAATTGTTCTAGATATTTTTTTTACTTGATCTTTAACTATGTTCCTTTTAATAATATGCCTGTTTTAATACTTTCCTCTTTTAAACAGGTTGTAGGAGGAAAGATGACTGAATCAGGTCGGCTCTGTGCATTTATTACTAAAGTAAAAAAAGGAAGTTTAGCTGACACCGTAGGACATCTTAGACCAGGTAGAGTTTTGCCTTTGATTGTTTACTCTTAAATTGTTGCATTTAAGTAGTTACAAAAGAGTTATCCTCATTTATAAGTTATTTGACGAGTAACAAAAAGGTCATTTAACTTAGATATAAATCTTTATTCATTAATGGAAAGTTATAACTATTGGCCGGGTGCAATGGCTTGCGCCTGTAATCCCAGCACTTTGGGAGGACTGCTTGAGCCCAGGAGTTTGAGACCAGCCAAGACAACATAGTGAGACTTTGTCTCTGCTAAAAATAAAAAAAATAATGAGCTGGGCATGGTGATGATCACCTGTATCCCCAGTGAGCTGCAGTGAGCCATGATCATACCAATGCGCTTCAGCCTAGGTGACAGGGTAAGAGTCCAACTCCGAGGAAAACAAAGAAAAAAGTTATAATGATTATTTCTTGAGTTATAGTAGATAAAATAATTTTTATATTTACTGATCTTATTTTTTTACTGATGGATATTCTAATCTGTATCTAATATTAACCTTTCTTATTTTCCATAATCCTTATTTTTTTTCTAAAAACATTCCGACATAGTTTAGAAAACAAACTTTATGGATAAATGCATGATTCTTAATACATGTCACCCCTTATCTCTTTGGTAATGGATACTATTGGAGAGATCCTTGAGTGCCATGGAGAAGATTCATCAGGATACTAAATACTAAGCTTTTCACAAGAGAGTTTAGCAGAAACTCTTGAAAGAAAAGTAGGTGCTCAGTTGCATATATATTGAGAAACCTAATGTACAAAGTCATAAAATCTTTAAAGTGGCTACTGATTTTAATAGTTGTCTAGAATTAGAATTTCTATTTAAAAAAATTACATTGAGACAACTTTTGTGTAATTTTATTTCCTTCTGACCATTGTACTTTTCTGTGAGATATACTGATCATCCTGGTCATCAAATTTTGTGTGTCTGGAGCTATTCTTTTCGTGTTTCTTATTCCATAATGGTCATTTTATTCTGTGGAATTTATTGAAACTTAAGATTGTTTTATTTTAAGTGCATTTTATGGGATTAGGTTTTCTTTCTAATATTGTTATTACTGACACACACTGTAGGTGATGAAGTGTTAGAATGGAATGGAAGGCTATTGCAAGGAGCCACATTTGAGGAAGTATACAACATCATTCTAGACTCCAAACCTGAACCACAAGTAGAGCTTGTTGTCTCAAGGCCTATTGGGTAAGTTGGTTTCAGTTCTTTGCATATGTGTACAGATGACTACTATTGAACAATTTGTAATATGAAATCCAAACATGTCTGGTTGCTTTATGAAAATAAATTATTTTGTAGACAACACCTTCTTCTACTTCTTTATCAAAAACACTTCCCCAAAAATCATGCCAGCTCTTTATCTGATCATGATAGAATATACATTTACAAAATAAGAAATATTTAGGTGTTTAGTCAGTTTTATTATTACAACACCTTAGTAGATGGCTTATAGGCATGAGTAGATAAGCTTCATAAGCTTTGTTTCTCAAGGTAAAAATGACAATCAACTGTAATCTAAAAATTTTACATACATTTTTCAAAATGGAGATTTTAACAAAGGAAAGAAGAAATATAATTTCTAGATAGAGGGAAGAGTTTAAGGAAAAATAGAACATTTTTAAAGAAAGGTGGGTAAACAGACCAAAAATAGGTAAACACTAAAGTACTCTTTGGTTTTGCAATTTATACCTATAATTCATAATATTTATGCATTTAATATAATGCCTATGGATTAAATTGACAGTTTCCAAAAGTTGGAAAAATATAATCTTTTCACCTAAATTATATTGCTAATTAAATATTATGACAGTAATTTCTTTATAAGAAACTTATATTCTATGTCAGTGTAAAAGATAGACTTATTTCCAAGTAAAAGCATCAGAAAAATATATAAACTAACAGTGAATTATGAAGTGCAGATTTCTAGGGTGGAGCCTACAGAAATTCTTTTTTATTAAAAATAACATCCGATTTTCATTCATTTAGGAAACTACTGGGTTGTATTGTTTTTACCTCTTTTTTAAAATACTAGAGAAAATTACCTAGGTTGGTAGCTTAGTTGTATTGAAATCTTTCTTCCAAAGTATTGAATCTGGCACGTGAACTTCTATTCACTTTTTGCTTTATTATTTAATAGTTTTGAAAAATAGTAAAACTGCAGTGTATCAACGTAGAGCATTAATCAAACATACTGTTTTATATTAAAGGATCTTCATCATATTTTTTTAACATTTTAAAAAATTTACAGTCTATGTAATTTTCTGAATGACCTTAGTCATTATTATTTACCCCTCATGTCAAATCTCAAATAAAAATGTACATTTATTTTTGTGGTAAGTTCAGTTGCAAGGTAATTCAGTGAGTTCATATAAGATATATGTTTGCCGTTTTCTCAATGATGTTATATTTTAAGTTTCGATCACAATCTTAATATTTTAATTTTGCTTACAGTTCAGAGTTATTGATTTAGAACAGCAAGTAAACACAAAGGGTAGAATAGAATTAAGATGTATCATAAAACTTATCTTGTTGAATATAAAATTTTTATAATGGATATTTGTATAATAAAGCATATAAAAATAGTCTTTGTTATTATAAGTCTGCTACAAATGTTTATGAATTTTAATTCCTTTTAAATAGTTGGAGTTAACCCAAAATACTTTTATTATTAATAAGTACTAAGGCTTATTGGCTTCTTATTTACATAATGGTACCACAATACACAGTTTTCTTCATTTTATAGTGTCCCATTATACTATAGGTTGATGACAATAAAAATTCCAATTGTATTGTTGAAGCAGTTTCTTACTGTCTTTTTTTTTAAATAATTTCAGAGATATACCTAGAATACCTGATAGCACACATGCACAACTGGAATCCAGTAAGTTTCATTTATTCTAGAAGAAAATGCTATCAATAATGTCATGAATATGAGTTTAAATGAAGTATTTTGTCTATTAATGAGAAATAAGAAGTATGACAACCTTGTTATCAAGTATATAATCATATCAAGTGGAAACTTTACTATATTTCATGTCACTGTAGGAGAAAGCACAAAATTATATAATATCACAAGGTTTTGTGTGTTTGTGTGCTTGTTTTAAGAGTCAGGGTGTTACTCTGTTGCCTAGGCTGGAATGCAGTAGTGCTATGAGAGCTCAATGCAACCTCAAACTCCTAGGCTCAAGAAATTCTCCTACCTGAGACTCTTAAGTACCTAGGACTGCAGGCACATGCTACCATGCCTGGCTAATTTTTTAAAATTTATTTGTTTTTAATTAAATGATGAGGTCTTGTTATATTGCCCAGGCTATTCTTGAACTCCTGACCTCAAGCAATCCTCCTGCCTTGGCCTTCCAAAGTGCTGGGATTATGTGCATGAGTCACTGTGTCTGGCCTAACATTCTCTTTTTACCACATGGTCCTTACTGTGGAATTTTAGATAGTGCTATTACAACATCCTAAAATAAACGGCACATACTTGAAGTGCACAATTAGGTATGTTTTGACATGCATATATACCTATGAAACCATCATCACAATTAAAAATCATGAATATATTCATTATTCCCAAAAGTTTCACCCCCCCCCCCAAATTCCTCCATTTTAAAATTTACAACTTTGTGACCTCATCCTTAGTAAGTGTGGGAAATAATTGTAACAAACTAATGAATGATTATATTTATTCTAAATTATATTTTTGGGAAGTAGGACAGCAGTTCTTATTTAACATCAAAGCAGTAATGAAATAGTAGACATATAAGTTTAAATAATGTCAACTACATGAATACTTTTTATTAATTGTCTTTAGGTGCTATTTCAAGTTTTAAACAAATGAAATTTTTCCAATGAACTAAACTTCTGGGTTGATTGAGAGTAGTGTAAGGGATACTGGGAGAGAAAAGGAGCGCTGCCGTTTGAAATATGTTGATCAGGATAGGCCACATGGAGAAAAAGGATTAGAGCTAAACTTTGAAAGAGTGGCTATGTGGGGGGAAATATTCCCAGGTACAGGAACAGCAAGTGCAGTTAGCTGTGAAGCAGGGGAGCCTAAGGTGCATTGAAGGAAACAAGGTGGCTGGTGTGACTGAATGGAGTGAACAAGGGGGAGAATAGTAGGAATGAGGCTGGAGAAGCAATGGGTTGTCAAATTGCATTGGCTATATAAGCCACTGTACAGACTTTAGCTTTTCCTTTAAGGACAATTGGGAGCTATAGAAGGTGGTTTTGAGGAGATAATTAGTTTTGAAATCTGGCTACTATGCTGAAAATAGATTACATGGAATCAAGGATAAAAACAAAGAGCAGTGAGAGAACTTTTCTAATAATATAGTTGCAAGTTGATGGTAATTCAAACTATGGTGGTAGCAATGAAGGTGATGAGAAGTGGTCAGATTCTCTATGTACTGTAAAAATTGAGCATGTACTATTAAAATAGATGTTTTTACTTTTATATTTACAGCTATATAAGTATACATTTCATTGAAATCTTCACCAGAGAAATGAAGTCTCTTTGGAATGCTATAGCTTTATACTTTAAAATGTCACATGACCTATTTGATTTAATATCTTTTTTGGTACCTTTTATCCAAAATAGTGTCATGAGCACATAAGGCTATAACAAAAAATAATACAATTGTAAAATGATATCGTCATTATCTTCATTGCTCCCATTTTATTTAGTACTTATATTATCACACTTAATTCTTACAACAATCGTATGGGGTAGGTAAAGTTTTTATTCATCTTTATTACATCAGATATTGTGTAGACAGTAAGGGACCTTTTCTTATTTTAGCTTTGAAAATAGCCCCTAGTCTATAATTGCAAGATTGTTCCTGTGAAGACAGGTGTCTTTTCTCAAATAACATCCAATCTTTTATTCTTTAAATGTTGATCTTTTTCCAAGGCTTAGTTCTAAACTTTCTGTTCCTGGTTTCTCAATACATTTTCTTTCTTCTTATGGCTGTGATTGCCAGCTATATGATTCCTAAATTTACATGAGCAAAAGGATCTATCATTGTCCCTTCATCCCTGGATGCCCAAAGAATATGTTCTATTAAGTGTCCAAAGAATACGTTGTATTAAGTACTTCCTGCTTACTATATTAAGCTTTATAGTAAGAAAACATCTTATTTCTTTAAAAAAGGTCATTCTTTCTACTTGCTAAATTATGTAAAAGTTATCACCATTTACTTCTGGACCCAAGGCTTGCAGGTTCTCTGCATTTGACTCTATACTCTCCCTGGGGTGGGTTTTGTCCACGTATATCTCCAATTAGGCACCCAATTCTAATTTCCAGCACTAGTCTCTACTCTGACATTTGGTTCTTTCTGCATTTTCAGCTACCTGCTTTTACATCTTCCCTTGGATGTGTAGAAGTTTTCTAGGGTCAGTGTTTCAAACTAAGTTCTTATCCATTCATTCCCTTTAACACAGAACTTCCATAGTGTTTTAAATCCCAGTGAATATCAGCATCATTCTGTCTGGAGAACACAGCAGATATATAGGGAACTTTTTGACCCTATATCTGGTGTCTAGGCTTGAAATCTTCATGTTTTCTCCCCTCTGTCCTTTATCTCTCACATCTAATTAGTTTCTAAGTCCTCATTTTCTTAATTCATGATGTCACATGAATTCCTTCTTTCCAGTCTATTGTCACAGCCTTTACCATTATTATCTCCTTTAATTCTACCTGCTCTTTTTTTCTAAATTTTAAATTGTGGGTACAATTCAGGGCTAGGTATACAAATATTCACTGTGCAGGTACCCTTATTGATGAGGTGTGGCCCCCCCCTCCCCAGGCAGATATCGACTATGTCAATCCCATATCCCTACCCCCCCACCCCGCTCCCCACAGTTTCCCGCCACTTTCAATCCTTTTTTTATAGTAATAAGGTAGTTGTTCAAGATCCACATATGAGTAAGAACATGTGATACTCAACTCTTTGTTTCTGTGAGAGATCACTCAGTATTATAAACTCTAATTCCATCCAGGTTGCTGCAAAGTTCATGATTTTGTTCTTCTTTATGGCTGCTCTACTTGCTCTTAACTGTTTTTCATCTCTCTCCCTTTCAATCCACAATTTATTTATTTAATTTATTTTTTGAGTCAGGGTCTCACTCTGTTGCCTAGGCTAGAGTGTAGTGGTATGATCATGGCTGCTCACTGTATCCTTGAACTCATGGGCTCAAGCGATTCTCCTGCCTTAATCTCCCAAGTAGCTGGGACTACAGACTTGCACCACCATACCCTGCTAATTTTTTTAACTTTTTGTAGAAATGAGGTTTTATTATGTTGCCTAGACTGGTCTGGAACTCCTAGGCTCAAGCAATTCTCTTACCTCAGCCTCTCAAAGTGCTGGGATTATAAGCATGAGTCATCACGCCCAGACCCAGTCTCAATCAAGTTATCTTCCTCAAATGCAATTTTTATTATCTCACTCATAAAAGCTTAATGTGGATACTTTATTATTTCCAAAATGCATAGTCCAATATCTTAGGGACATAATTCCCCCAGTATATTATTAGACCCATTCCTATTCACTTTTCAAGTTGCCCCTTCCCATTCATAGGAATAAATTCTTATATGTAAATTCTGGGTACTGTGGTTCTGCTTTTTCTACTATTTTGTATTTTTTCACAGCTCTTCACTTCCTTTCTGCCAGTTTATTATATTCTTCTAGATATAGTATAAAAAATCACCTACTGGATACATTTAATAACTTTGGAGATGCTAGTACTTATGTTCTCAGCACTGCAAGTTTAGTCTGTCTTCAAGTTACTTTATTGGTTTATGTTTGGTCATTCCTCTCTGTTTCTAATTTTAAAATTTTCTTAATATGTTATTGTAAGTTATGAGTTTAGTAAACATAACAAAGTAAGTAAGTCCTGAGGTGGAGATTTTTCTCTACTATAATTGGCACCAAAAATGGTTCACTGTTGGTCTTAAGAGAATCCCAGTATTGCACTTATGCTTCCAAAAGAATCCTCTAAGAATATTTGAAACATTGTGACTGAGAAAATAGTCTATATAATGACATTTTGTGAAGATTAGAAAAAAATTAAAACATATATGGTAAAGATTATTAAATACTAGTGTAGAGCCATTGTTATTATTCTTGATGTACAATTATTGTTTCAGGTTCTAGCTCATTCGAATCTCAAAAAATGGATCGTCCTTCTATTTCTGTTACCTCTCCTATGAGTCCTGGAATGCTGAGGGATGTTCCACAGTTCTTATCAGGACAACTTTCAGTATGTAATCACTAAATTAATTTTTATTTTTGGAATGCCAAATAGTGGTTTTAAAATAAGATGCTAGTGTTTTGTAAACCAAGAATATAATTGTACTTTTAATTATCAAATTTCTCATTCTTTATCATTTCAATTAGTTGAAATTCAGTTTTATTTATCATAGTGCTTTATTTAGTGGAGTTAGGTTTTCTAGAATTTAATGAGCTAGAGTTTATGAAGCTATCTAAACTCTTTTTTTCTCTTAGTAATTATTTCAGTATTCAAGGGCAGAATTTTGACTTTATACCTTAAAAGGATTGTAAATTGTTACAGAATCTTAGAGAAATGAAACAGTTATGCTACATAAAGATATTTCAGATAAAAGTATATATTTATATATTCTTCACTGCTTTTCAACTTTAAGAAAATTGGGGTGAATTTAATAATAATCATTGGAGTAGGAATATTGCTGTGAAATATAATGAGACCTGATGTATTTGTCAACAAAATGAAATAAATAAAGAAATACATAATAGATTAGTGAATACATCAGTGACCACATTGTGATCCCTAATTTAAGCATTTTAAATAAAAGTTAAAAATTCAGTTGTACATATTATATGATGTCCATATTCAAAGAGCTTTACCAGTTTTAGTCATCTTTTTTGTTTATTTGTTCGGTTACCATTTCCTTATTAAACTATTTACAAATATTAATATAGTTAAATGTATTCAGTTATATTTCAAAAACACAGAGATTAATATTACCAGTAATGCTGGTAATTACTAAACTTGATGTTTTATGAATATTACAGAGCTATTTAGGTTGTCAAAATCCAGGCACTGAATTTTGGATTAAAAAAATTACAGTTAAAAACTAAAATATTTAGGCTGATATTTTAATACCAAACAAAAATAGCTTTGTTAAATCAGCTATGAAATCTATCCTTTGAATTTTTTTTTGAGGGGGTGAGGGTAGTATTTGATTTTTCTGAAGCAATTTCATTAATTAAAAGGAGTTGCAGGAAGTAAATGACAACGGGGAAATTTTTAAATTAAAAAAAATTATTGATGAAAGTCATTAGCTATATCTTTTTGGAGCTATTTTGACCATAAAGGTGACAATAACAAGATAGTTTTGTGAGAAATATATCTTATTTCTTATCTAGATATTATAGGAAGTTATAAATGTTTCGCTGAAATGAATTTCTTCCCTTTACTATTTTCTTTTCTTTTCTGAATCATAAACAGAGTGAACTTTTCATTTGAGGACAATGGTCTTTTTTCCATTCTCCACAATAAGTAGTGTTTTTCTACTTATTCCTGTAGATGTATTGACAGCACATATATTGTCATTTAATAGTTACAAATGTGTGTGTATTTTCTTCTGCCATCCTAGAAAACACTAATAATTATTAACTGATGCTTTTTTATCATGACTCCATTTCAATAGCTCATCTTTAAATAATGCTCAACATAAATAAATCTGTATGTGTGTGTGTGTGGTTGGCTTCAGTTGGTAGAAAACGGAGTGGAAGTTAAATTTCTATAATTAGTATCACTTTGTTATCCGAAATGAATCCCCTGGTCTTTATACAAATTGTACTAAGAGGAGAAGAAAAAATATAGCTTAGAGATTAAGACAAATTTCAGATTCAAATATTTTTCTTCATGGTTCAAAATTAATATTATAGAAAGGTAATACTTAAAATATTTGGGGGAAATATAAAATTAAGAATTTTACTTCCAAATACTCACACAAAATTTTATATAAATAAAGACCAATAAAAACTTGACTGGTTTGTGTGTATATGATGTAAAGTTACAATTTTTAGATTTATACATGATATTATAATTTCAAATGTGTACCATTTTCTCATTTTCTTATGACATGGAAGGGATATGTCCCACTATGATATTGGTAGTAAAACTTTTAACCACCTGTGTTTTGACATTACACACATGCACACACACACACACACACACACACACACACACACCGTATATAAAGGATAATGATTATAATACAATACATATTTATTGTGGGAAGCCTGGAAAATACAAGAAACTTAACAAAAATAAGATCCCCTATAATCTTAACGCTAAAATCAAACTATTCATATAATTATAAATTTTAAACAAAAATAGAATAAATATGCATATACTAGTTTAGATCGCAATTTTTCACTTAGTAGCATGAACATTTTCTTGTCTTTACAAATTCTTCTTAAAATTGTTTTAATAACTATTTAATGCTTCATTGTAACTTAATTCATTATTATAGGATATCTTGCTTTTTTCTCATTTATATTATTCTAAATAATAATTTCATGGAAATCCTTGAATGTAAATCTTGAATATTTTTCTTAGGACAAAATTATTCTGGCAGGATAACTTTCCAGAAGTATAATTACAATATAAAAGGCAAATTAAAATTTTAGGATTCTTGAAATCTATTTTCAAATTTCTCCTCCAAAAATACTTTTTCAAATTAGATTCCAATCATCTATTTAAGAAATATATGTTAAATTCTAACCCCAAGTAAGGCATGGTGCTAGTGACTGGGAATACAAGTGTACATGATACAGCGATTTTTAAAATCATGTTACTTATTAATTTTATTCTCATTCTTTGCATTCAGGAAAACATAAGTAAAATGCTCACCTAGATATTGTATGTTCCTCTATATTTAATCCTATCTCTATCAGCTTGGAAACAGTTTGGGTTTGCTCTCATGATGTAGAAGTTAGAAAATATGTGGCTACTTATGTTACCCCTTGGGAAGACCCCTGGAAATCACAAGCCAGCATTACAATTACTATTTCCTTCTACCCTTGGACATTTTTGCTTTTCATGAGATTTTACTTGAGCCCATACCTCACTTATAAAATCGTGACATTGCTAATGTCTAAGAAGAAAGATAGTTTGTATAGTATGTGAGCTGACTTTCCTGATACTTTATGTCAGTACATTGACTGTTATTTTCTTATATTTGTTGTATACATTTTTGTGCTCAAAGCTGTTGATTATTTTTTAAATGTGTGCGATTTATTTTCTCTCCATGCTAGAATTGTCCTGCTGCTTATTGTTCTAGGGCATCACTGTGAACGTGACATGAATGTATTTGGTGGGAAGAATTAGAATGAGCTCAGGTTTATGCCACCTAGATTGTATGTCGCCCTTCTCAATGACAGCACTTTCTCATTTTGAGTCCACTTTTCATGTGTTCTTCTAGAATTTAGCTGTTTTTTCCTTAAAAGGATTACTTTTGTAATTCTTAATATTTTTAATTAATTTAGACTTTAGCTAGTTTTTTGATAGAATGTTAAGATAAAATACAGTGTTTAATTTTTTTTAAGTGAGAAAAGACTGAATTATTTATTTCTATAAGAATACATTATGTAGTTGATTCTCTTGATAATCATTTTATTTCACTTCATTGTCTATGGTTGATTTATGATTGTAATATTTTTCCAAATTACTTTTTAAAAAATGTTTTTATATTTTATATAAGTATTGTAGGCCTCAGTAATTTCAGAGTAGGTATATGCCCTTTCTGTCTCCTTATGTACTTCATAGCTTTTTAAAAAAACCTTTTATAAATAGGAGTTTTTTATTTGAGCTTTTATCTTTTACACCTCATTGTTATAACTTTGTAATTCTGGGAGTATTGCATTAAAGGACTGTCCTAAAGACAGTAGTACAGCAAACAGTAGGAAGTGACATTAAAAATGCAAAATAAATTGTGGCATACAAATTCAGATTCTTCGTTTGAATGAAGATTGAATTGTTACAGATATGATAAGATCTTTCCTGCTTAAAATAAATGAATTAATATTAATTACAAATTACAGTGAGGCACATAGTACTTTGCCATTCCTATTTGAAATATTCATAGCGACAGAACCACGGACACAGAAAGCAGCTTAGTGGTTGCCAAAGGACAGTGAGATGGAGGAATGGGGAGTGATTACTTAAAGTACAGTAGGTTCTTCTGGAGTAATGTAAAGGTTTTGAAACTAGAAAGAGATGATTACACAGCATTGTAAACACATTAATTGCCACTGAATTGTACACCTTAAAATTGCCAGTTGAATGTTTTATAAATTGCACCTCAATTTAAAAAAGACTACCAAAACAAACATGTTTTGATAGCCACATTTAAAGTTCAAACTCATGGGAGAAGATTAGGTTTAAGTTGCCTTTGATTTAAAAAGGTTCATTCCAGAAATCTGTGAGTTGCTTGTTTGAGGTCATTTTAGAACATGGAAAAATGTTTGCTTTAAAGGATTAATTTGTTTGAAAATACTATTTCTTTTAAAGTGAATCTTTTATCTTTTGAAGTAATATTTACTTATAAAACTATTCTATTACCTTAATATTTTTGGTTGTAAACAGAGCAGGTAGCAGAATAGAGAAAATAAAATTTATTTCTAGAGTACTTGCTAGTCCCATTCTTCAGCATGCCTCCTTAGTATCTGTAAATTTCATATACCACCCCCCCATTTTCTAAAGAATTATAATATCCTATGGTTATGCAGACAGACATCAGTAGCATACCTAAACATTTCTTTCTTCCTCCAGGAATATGTCCATACAAAATAGAAGTTAGCTTAGATGTGAGACTGTCTTGATTTTTAGAAAGAGAGAGGAATGACTCATGGTTGAATTAAGTCTGCTTTTCTTTTGGGTTTTAGATTTATGTCTTAATAAACAGTGTCTATCCGATGATAGCTGAACGGCAAAAGCCCTAGTACTCATTATATGTTTCCATATAGCCGGAAAAGGCAGAAGCCTTTCACTATGATTTTGAAGTAGACAAGAGAGACATCTATAAGAAATGTGAGGAATGGGATGGAATCTTGGTGAGAGAGACAGAATTAAATACCTTGAAACCCATTAAAGCCCAGAGATATATGCATCTGATTTTGTTTCTGATGATGATGATGATGATTTTTTGAGTTGGTGTCTCACTCTGTCGCCCAGACTGGAGTGCAGTGGCACGCTCCCGGCCACCGCAGCCTCTACCTGCTGGGCCCTGGGGATCCTTCCACCTCAGCCTTTCAAGTATCCGGAACTACGGGCGCGCGCTACCACGCCCTGCTAATTTTTTATTTATTGTAGAGACGAAGTCTCGCCAAGTCTCGCCTAGTTGCCCGGGCGGGTCTGGAACCCTCAGGCTCAGGCAATCCACTAGCCTCAGCCTCCCAAAGTGCTGGGATTAGAGGTTAAGCCACTGAGCCCGGCCTTGTTCCTGATTTAACTGTTGGAATAACTGAGTAAAGGCACAATATTATGATTAGTATAGTCTTCTGGAAACTATTTCAAAGTGAAAGGGGAAAAAAAATCAGAAAAGAAATTTGCTTTTATTCTGAGAATTTGAGAGTGCCTTTCACTATCTTTCTTTTTGAGTATGGGCAAGTATGTTTAGTCCTGTTTTGTTTCCTCGTCTACAAATTAGGGATAAAAGTAACTACCTCTCAAGGGTTGTTGGGAATACCATGAGAAAATAAAGTTGCAATAAGCTGTAAATAAAGGTTTGGAAAAATACGGAGAACTGTATAAGTAAAAAGAAATAAGATATTGGGACTAAGAGGTGTGGTCAGCAATAAGCAGTATTAACTTGAGTGGTGCATAATAAATGTTTGAAGATGGTGTTTTAATACTAGATCCTAGTACAGATTCTTCAAGTGTGAGTCAACTAATCCAGTGATTTCAGCACATTGTTTATCTTCATGTGTTTATTCTTTAAAGAAATTCTAAAGCTAACTCGGCTAATGTTCTTTAGACTCTGATTTGACATGTTTTGGAGAAGTCACACAATTACTTTTACAGATGGCTTTTCACTAATAACTCTATAATACATTTTTCTTTTTTTGGACTATGCTTTTTTTCCTATTGTAGTTTGTTTAAGGATAAAATCTGAAAGTTCTTGATTCTTGGGTTATGCTTACAATCATTTTCTCAGAATATAAGAACCTGAATGCATTATTTTATAGCCAACCTTAATTACTGTTATGTTGATAACATTTAAAAAATGTATTTAAACAGATTCTAATACTTTGTATTGTTTTTAAATGTATTTTAGCATTGGGCAATATTAGTTTATAAAATACATTGAAGTACTTATTTTAGATAATATTGTCATGAAAAAATTGTATTTAAGGGATAGATGTATGTGTTTGTTTTTACTTTTGGTCTTTTAGTTCCAGCGTGTTGTCCTTTTTGGTTTTGTTTTATTGCTTTTTTCTTTAATTTTGCTTACCAGAGCCAAAGCCTTAGTAGAAGAACAACGCCTTTTGTTCCTAGGGTTCAGGTAAAGGCCTTGTCTGCCTGATAGAAACTAAAGTTGTGTTTTAACCCCTTATTTATATGTTTTTGGAAAATGCGTAGTAGGAAACCTTTTTTTGGTATGTTGCTCCAAACCATACTGTTGACTTTCAGATCATTTTATGAACCAGCTTGTAAAACTCTGCATGGGGATTAGAATACTGAATACAAATTTAAAGAGACAATCTTTGTTAGTGATTTTATATGATGAACTGAGTACTAAAACTTATAGGTTTCAAAGTGGCATTTAATGTAGATTTAATGTAGAGTCTACTTATATTTGCAACAGTTACAGAAATAGTTAATTTTATACTATTGATATTTTTCTTTTTTCGCTGTTTGCTGTCTCTTTAAATCATTCATTACATCATGTAACATCAACATTCTCTTGCATTTTCCAAGCAATAACTCCTTGAGGAGATTGGCAAATAAATTTGTACCTTATTTAAAATATGAACTTTATGCATATTGTATTAAAGGTTCAATTTTTGGAAAGTATTTTACTTTGAAAGAACAAAATTACAATCCAAATACAATGTGTTGTGTTTATTTTGCTTATATTTTTTATTGCAATTTTATTTAATTTTACTATAATACCTGGGTACAAGTTGTTTGCCTCTTTTCATTAGAAAACCCTTATATGGTAATGTCAATATAGTTTTTTTTTTAGTATTATGCTTTCCTTGCTTTGCTGCATGTATTTTAAAAATTTGTTGGTTTTGAGTAATATTTGTTTTGTTTAAAGTTTAAAAGTTTAATTACTCTAGTTAATATTATATAATATAAAATATTTAACTACACTGCTTAGGTTGTACTTAAGAAAATTAAACAGGATTACATGGTAAAGCTGGAATGTTATTTACATTAAAACAATTAGAATGATACCAATATTTTTATTAATAAAATTGAAGCAGAACAAGAACTATGACAGGACTAGAATTGTAAATATATGTTTGTTATATTTTGGGGGAATGAATAGCTTTATTTTAACCATTTATTTAAAAAGCATAGATAAGAAGTTTAGGAATGTGACAAAGAAATCTAGCTAAGAAAGTATTCTGTTTTGATGACATGAACTGGATATCTATTAAAAACTTCAATGCAAGTCCTATAATATAAATAAAAATTAGGGCTGTTAAATAATCACCCAGCTTAAGGCAGGTTATTAAAAATTGTCATTTTGATCAAATAATCAAATAAAAATGTGCCCATGTCCTATCTAAATTATTTTAATATTTGTATATGTTTACATTATAATTTAATAACTATAAAATATTATAGCAAAAATGTGAAAGCCATATGTTTACTACCTTTATGAGAAATGGATAATATTAGTAAGTGGCTTTTTTTGGTTTTCCATGACTTAAGGAAACCTGAAAAAAATACTCTTTATCAGGCTTTTGAAATAGATCTCAGATTGTTAGTTTTAATTATTTTAAAGGTGCAAAAATATTGCCTGTGGAGATAGCAACAAGTGCTTAGTTCAACCCTTCAAAAAAATTCTCACAGAGCTCAATAACTTGCTCCAATAATTGTAACCTTAATCTTATAAATAAGTATTATTGTTTCTTTGTTTCCTAAATGTAAAATTTATTGGAAAAAATTTTTCAGCCTTGCAGAATCTTTTTTGCTTTGAGGTGCCTAATATTCATATTACAATCCTCAGATAAAGTTTTTTGCTGTATTGGAAAGAATAAAGTAATAGACTATTTTACTACTGACACAAAAAGAGAGAATGCCGTAGAATTTAATCTGGTTTGGGGCACACATTTTAGAGAAACCATAATGCTATCTATAACATCTCTTTCATCTCGTATGCAATTACACACTCCTGCATTCCTTTCTTTTTTGTTTTCCCCTCATATCTTTTTTTGCCAGAAGAAAGTTTAGTCTTTTTTCCCCCTTTACCTATTTCTATGTTTTTAGGCAACCAAATATTTGAACTTTTTTTCCTTTCGAATATTAGAGACGTTTTTCTTCAGGTTGTTGATTTCCTAATCTGAGGCAGTGGTTCTCAAATTTTAATACACATGAGGGTCACCCCAAATACTTGTTAAAATTCCAATTCCAGGACTCCATTCTGATTCATTAGGTGAGAGATGGACCCCAGGAATTTGTAACTTTTTAATAAATAGGGGAGTTAATACTGAAACAGGATGCTTGCTAACTAAAGTTTGAAAATTACCTGTCTAAGGTATATTTTTGTACTTAGCCAACTGTATTAGAAAGCCTTTTTTGCTTTTCAGTGGCAAGATAGTACCTGCATTAAATGGAAACACAATATCAAAATTAGTAATTATAATTGTTAATGTGTGTTTTTTTTTTTACTCTTATTCCTATAAGAAGGCTAATTCCATCTGGCAAATGAAAAGGATAGAAATAATTTTATATACTCTCTTGAACTGTCAGTTCACCTCTTCTGACTCAGTTGCTTAGTCTCTCATTCTCTCGAATATGAACTGAGGGACTCAACAAAGACATGTTGGAATTGGAACTGAACTGCCAGTATTTTATATATAACCAGAATTGATTTTTACTTCATATTCTCAAGTTCCAAATTTCTGGTTCCATTTCAGTTTCAAGATAGTGGCTGATTTCTGAGATAGAGAGTTTTAAGATAGAGGCTAATTGCTGAGCCAAGGTGTGGATCAGGGCCATAGTTATCATAGAACCTGACATAGTAGTATCAGCTAGCTAGGTATGAAGGTGTGAGGTATGTGTGGGAAGTGATAACTATTAAGTCAAATTAATTCAGCAGCTAGATGTGAAGTTCCAATCCCCAATTATGATACAGGGAAATTATCATATTTTCTTACCTCTAATAATAAAATGTACTCTTGTTATTCTAAGGATGTGATGCATTTGCTTCACAAAAGAAAAAGAGTGCATGTCTGAGCAAGATAAAATTTCAAAGATGAACTTATTATAGCATTAGTTCAAATTGAAGGAATCTATTGACTAAAGCTACTAGTAAGTCCCCATGGCTTATAATCTTTGAACTGTAGTTCACTATGGAATAATATGACATATTTACTTGAAGATTCCTTTTGAGTATCATATAAACAAGTTTTTAACTACTTAGTTCATGCTGAGGGCTTATTCTGAACTCAGTATTGTAGGGGAACCAAAATGAACCAGTGATTATTGTATAAGAAAAGATACAGAGCATTTATTGTATATAAAGTTCTTAATTATGACAATGTAATTCTTAGATGTATATTAATAAACAATCACATTAAGATAATAAAAGCCCAAGTGATTTATGAATGAAACTGAAATATCCGAATTATTATTTTATTCATTGAAGTTATTATAGTATATCCTTTTATTTTAACTAGCCACAATTTAAGTAAAATTTATAATCTGTGCCAATATTAGTATAAGAGAATGGGGTGGAGATTGGAAATGTATATATTATGTTAGAGCAGTAAAATGTTTGAGCTGATAAATGAATATTTTTGCTTTTCAGATAAAACTATGGTTTGACAAAGTTGGTCACCAATTAATAGTTACTATTTTGGGAGCAAAGGATCTTCCTTCCAGGGAAGATGGGAGGCCAAGGAATCCCTATGTTAAAATTTACTTTCTTCCAGACAGAAGGTAGGGTTATAAAACAAAAAATAAATGTTCTTGAAATGTTAATAGTAATGGGTATTTCATTTCTGTATTATCTATTTTTCTGTATCATACCAGTCAGATACTTGTGAAGTTTAACATAAACATAATGATCCTTAAAAATCAAAATAGTGACTATAAATATTTAAGATTGCTTTGAAACATGTTAAATACTTATTGTATATATTTTATTGAATGTTAAATTTGGGTATGTGTGGATTATTTATTAAATAATATGTTTTCGTTTATCAAAAATATTAAAAATTATACTCCTTAAAAATCAGATTTTTAATACAAACTATAGAGTCAAAAAGCTGGAACTGGTATTCTAAAAAGTACTCATCATGTTTGTTTGCAATGTTATACCTCTTCTTACCAAGATATAATTTTTCTCTATTCTATAAAATTAGTGAATTACATTTTATAATTTATTACTCCATATAATCAAGAAAATTTTGCCATGGGGCCTGGAATCAGTTTCTTCAAGCATGTGTGTTTTGTGTCTATTCTTATCAGTATAAATGTTACTGTTCTACCCTGGTTTATTGGAGAAATTAGGACAGGAGAAATCTCTTCTCAAAAATAATCTAGTCACTCATGAAAGAGACCATGCAATAGGCATCATGGAAAAAAAAAAAAAGGAAATCATGGTACCAACTACCCTTTCCCCAATTTTCTGCATCCCTTGTTCCCAAGTAGAGTGCTCTCAAGGTCTGGTCATTTTTTTCTCAGGTTGGAAGTGACTGGACACAGATACAATCTTAAACATGTTTATACGCTTTTGAACCACGGCTTACTTAGTTCAAGCAGTAAGTCACCAAAGTTGAGTTGGGTGCCAAAGTATCATCTGAACAACCTTAGCAAGGAAAAAAACAAAAGAAAGGAAGTAGACAATTCACAAAGGTCTTACATTTTGACACATATTTTGAAGTGAAAATTGTGTAACAAATTCCTCAGAATATGTCAAGATGACGCATCATCTAAAGTTATTAGAAACTGGGCTGAACGCAGTGACTCATGCCTGTAATCCCAGCACTTTGGGAGGTGGAGGCAAGAGGATTGCCTAAACTCAGGTGTTCAAGATCAACCTGGGCAAGTTGGCAAGACCTCATCTCTACAATATATCAAAAAATTAGCTGGGCAGTGGTGGCACATGCCTGTAGTTCCAGCTGCTTGGAAAGCTAATGCAGAAGGATCCACAGAGCCCAGCGGGAGGAGTAGTAGCAATGAGCATACCACTGCACTCCATCCTGGGCTACAGAGTGAGACTCTGAATCAAAAATAAAATAAAACAAAAGTTATTAGAAACTGTTTGCAATCCAGTTTTATAGTACAAAGTTTGCTTGAAGAATGTTGTTTTTTAAAAGACATGTTAAACCATAAGAGAGGAAGAAGACATAATCAGCTGTGCTTTTATATACATTACATGACTTAAGTTTCTACTTATTCACACCTTTGAAGAGAAGCACATGTTTTCTAAAATGATTCCGTTATTTTAAATTACTGAATTCTTTTCTTGTTTTGGACTTGTTTTGTTTAGTTTTATTTTTTTACATAACCCCTCTTTCTGGATTCCGAGCAGATAGAATTAAAATGGAAGCTCTCCTGAACCAATCCTTTATATGCCAGAGTGTTGTTCTTTTTTAATCTTTTGTCAACACCAAAGAATGTGAAATATTTGAATATTTTATTCTCAGATTATTTCTCAACTGAGTTCCAGGGTTTTCTCTCTAACAGTGAAAAGAATTCTCTGCTTAACTCAGGTTACACTATCATCTTAACAATTTCTTTGTTTGCTGTTGGCATACTTTTTTACACATTAATAAGGGACTATTTTTGCTTTAGCTATGAGTATTTAATTTTTCTTGACAGGTTTTCTGAAATACTTGAACAGATAAGCATAGAAAACACTTGACACCTTTCTACTAATAAGACTTCCTGGAGGGACAAGTGAGACTATATAGAAGAGATCTAGTTTGGAGTGTTGGTTAGGCCATTTGAAAAGTTATTTTCTATATAATGTATTGTGTGCTCTAAAAAATGGACTTCTTATATACTCCTTTTTGTATCTTTTTATATTTGAAATAAAGTTGATTTCCACTTAAAATATTTGTCTTTTTTTTTAACTTTTGAGTAAAAACATCAAATCTTTGCATGCTGTTACTAAGTTAAATTAAATGGAAACAAAAGTACCAGTAACATGAAAATAAGGAGAAAAAAGTTTTAAGTTGAATTTTACTTTTTGAAAAAGTTAGCACTCCTCAGCAATTTAATGATGCTTTTAAAGATCAGTTATTTATTTCATTATTATTAGGCTGCTATTTAAAAAAATATCTCTATCACATGCTTATTGATCTGAGTTTTTTAATATTTATATATTTTTGTATTAAATTTTTTTTTATTACAGAGATGTAGGGTACAAATAAGGATTAACTACACAAATAGGCTGCATGCAGGTGAAGTTTGGATCTCAAACTGTCCCTTACTCCCCCTGGTATAGGATCAGATACCTTTTGTGTTGGTACATGCTTTTCCCCATCCACAGCAGTGTCAGCAACTGCTGATCCCTCCCTTGTGCTGTTGTGATTAGTGTTCATGTCCCACTTATGAGTGAGAACATGCAGTATTTAGTTCTTTATCTTTGTGGTAGATCACTAAGTCTGATGGTCTCCAACTTGCTTCAAGGTTCATGATTTTGTTCTTCTTTATGGCGGCATAATACTCCATCTTATATATATTCCACATTTTCTTTATCCAGTCTACTTTCGATAGACAGTATGGTTGGTTTCATGTTTTTGCTATTGTGAATAGTGCAGTGATAAACATGCGTGTGAAGGTGTATTTTTTTGTAGAAAAATTAATGTTTCTCTGGATATATTCCCAGGAGAGGGATTGCTAGATTGTATGGAAGATCAATTTTTAGTTCTTTTAGGAATTGCCGCACAGTTTTCCATCGAGGCTGAACTAGCTTGCACTCCCACCAACAGTGTAGAAGTGTTCCCTTTCTTTACACTCGTGCCAGCATCTGTTGTTTTTTGATTTATTATTAATGATCATCCTTACTGGAGTTAGGTAGCATCTCATTATAGTTTTGATTCACATTTTTCTGATGATTAGTGAACCTGAGCATTTTATCATGTTATCTATTGGTTGCTTGTATGTCTTCTTTTGAAAAGTGTTTATTCATGTCCCCTGTCCACTTTTTAATGTGATTTTTTTCGTTTCACTTTGTTTGTGTTCTTTGTAGATCCTGGATATTAGGCCTTTGGTACATAATTTGCAAATATTTTTCTTCCATTCTGTGGGTTGTCTCTCCACTTCCTTGATGGTTTATTTTGCTGTGCAAAAATGTTTCAGTTTGATGAGGTCTACATGTCTATCTTAGCTTTTAGGTACTTGTTGAAGAACTTGTTGCATACTCCGATGTGCATAAGACGTTTCCTATGTTTTCTAGGATTCTTACAGTTTGAGATTTTACATCTAGGTCTTTGATGCATTTAGAGTTTGTTTTTGTATTTGTTGTTAGGTAGGGGTCCAGTTTCATTCATCAACGGGTGGTCAGTCAGCTTTCCCAGCACAATTTGCTAAATATGGTCTCCTTTCCCCAGTGGTTGTTTTGATGGCTTTGTTGGAGATGAACTGTTGAGAGACTGAGTTTTTGCTTCTGAAATCTCTGTCCTGTTCCATTGGTGTATGTGACTATTCTTGTTCCAATATCAAGCTGTTTTGGTCACTGTAGCCTTGTAGTAAAGCTTAAAGTCTGGAAGTGTGATACTTCCTGCTCTGTTTCTTTTGCTGAGGATTATTTAGGCTATTCATGCTCTTTTCTGTTTCCATACGAATTTCTGTATTGTCATTTCCAGGTCTGAGAAAAATGATATTGGTAATTTGATGGATATTGCATTGAATCTGTAGATTGCCTTGGGTAGGATGGACATCTTGACTATACTGATTCTTTAGATCAATGAGCATGGAATGTTTTTCCATTTGTGTCATCCTTGATTTCTTTGAGCAGCATTTTGCAGTTCTCATTGTAAAGATCTTTTGCTTCTTTGATTAGGTGGACGCCAAGTATTTCATTTTTTGTGGCTATTGTTGAATGGAATTATGCATTTTATTTGGTTTCCTGCCTGCTTGTTGCTGATGTGTTGAAATGCAGTTGTCTTTTGCACATTGATTTTGTACCCCAAGACTTTACCAAAGTTGAGGACGTTTTTGACAGAATTCTTAGAATTTTCAAAATATAGAATCATACTGTCCACAAAGAGGGATAGCTTTACTTTCTCTTTTCCTGTTTGGATACCCCTAATTTCCTTTTCTTGCCTGAATGCTCTGGAGGACTTCCAGCACTATGCTGAACAGAAGGGGTGAGAATGGACATCCTTGTTTTGTTCCCATTCTTAGGGAGAATGCTTCTAACTTCTGCCTATTGAGCAAAATGGTGACTGTGCGTTCATCATAGATGGCTCTTACTGTTTTGCAAAATGTTCCTTCTAGACCTAGGTGATCAAGGATTTTTATCAAGAGGGGATACTGGATTTTGTTAAATGTTTTTTCTGCATCTAATGATATAATCATGTGGCTCTTGGTTTTACATCTGTTGATGTGCTGAATTATGTTTACGGTCTTGTGGATGTTCAACCAACCCTGCATCCAAGGAATGAAGCATACCTGGTCATGGTGGATGATCCTTGAGATGTGTTATTGGATCCAAGTTGCTAGAATCTTGTAGGGAATTTCTGCATCTATATTCATCAAGAAGTTTGGCCTGTAACTCTCTTTCCTTGTTGGGTCTTTGCCAGGTTTGAGTATAAGTATGATGTTAGCTTTATAAAATGAGTTGGGGAGAATTCCATCTTTCTCATTTGCCTTAATGCTTTCAATAAGATTGGTGTCAGCTCCTCCTTGTATGTCTTATAGAATTCAGTTGGGAAGCCATCTGGTCCAGGGCTTTTTTTGGTGAGGATATTTTTTGTTACTGAGTCACTTTCCTGGATTGTTGTTTGTCTGTTTAGAATTTCAATTTCTTCTTGTTTCAACTCTGGGAGGTTGTGTAATAACAGACAGTCCTAGGTTTTCTAGTTTATTTGCATAAAAGTTTTCATAGTAATCTCTGATAATCTTTTGATTTTCTTCAGGGTCAGTTGTGACTTTGCCTTTTGCATTTTTAGTTGTGTTTATCTGGGCTTTCTCTCTCTCTCTCTTTTTTTAAGTTAATCTGGCTAGGGGTCCTTCTGGACTTTCTCTTTGTTTTTAGTCAATCTGGCCAGGAACCATCAATGTTATTCATCCTTTCAAAGAACCAGCTTTTGGCTTGATGAGCCTTTCTATGATATTTTTGTCTTCTATGTCCTTTAGTTGTGATTTTATCTTGGTTATCTGGATTCTTCTGCTGAAGTTAGGATTCGGGTGCTCTTGCCTTTGTGGCTTCTTATGTTGTGACATTAGGCTGTTTACTTATGATGTTTCTTGATGTGTGTGCAGTGGTATGCATTATCCTTTTAACACTGCTTTCATGGCATCCCAGAGATTCTGATAAGACGTGTCTTTGTTTTCATTTATTTCCAGGAATCTCTTTATTTCTGTCTTGATTTCTGTGTTGACTCAGAAGCTGTTCAACAGCATGTTGTTTAGCAGCTATGCCTTAGTGTGTTTTGAAGGATTTTGTAGGTGGTGATATTTATTTTATTGCACTGTGATCTGAGAAGAGGCATGGTATTATTTCAATCTTTTGAAATTTCTTTATGCTTGATTTATGTCTGAGAATGTGATCAGTCTTCAAGTATATTCCATGTGCCGAGGAGTAGAATGCATACCGAGTAGATATTGGGTGAAGTATTCTCTGGATGTCTATAAATCTATTTGATTGAGTGTGGATTTAGATTCCATATCTCTGCATTGGTTTTTTTTTTTTTTTGCCTTAGTGATCTAGCTAAAACTATTATTGGGGTATTTAGGTCTCCAACCATGATTATATGAAAGTAAATGTTCTCTCTTAGTTATCTTAGTAGTTATTTTATAAAAGCTGGTGCTCCTGTGTTGGGTGCATATATATTTAGGATGGATATTCCTTGTGGTAGATTGAGTCTTTTACCATTATGCAGTGTTCTTCCACGTCCTTTTTAACTTTTGATTGTTTGAAGACTGCTTTGACTAATATCAGAATATCTGCATTTACCCTCTTATGATTTTTGTTCACCTGAAAGATTGTTTTCCAGCCTCCAACTTTGAGCCCATGGGGGTCCTCTGCAGTGAGATGAGTTTCCTGGAGGCAACAGACTGTTGCATCATGCTTCTTTATACAATTTGTCACTGTGTGTCTTTTCAGTGGCACTTTTAGTCCATTCACATTCATATTGATTATTGAAATGTTAGAGTTTATCCCTGTCATAGAGCTCTTAGGGTTTGCTTTGTTTCCTTTTTACTTTTGTATTTATTTATGTGTGTATTTTCATTTTTGTATGTGCTTTGTATGTTCTGTTAACTCTCTAGTTGCCTGTACTTTTATGATGTCCGTTCTTTATTTTTCCTGTGTTCAACACCTTCATTAGTGTTTCCCAAAGGGCTGTTCTGGAGGCAATATATTTCTTAGAGATAGGATGTCTGGGAATGATTTTAGTTCCACATCTCTGGTGAAGCTTAGCTTGATACAGTAGGAATTTCTCAGCTGGAATTGCCTATCTTTAAGAACATTAAAAATTGGATTCCAGTTCCTTCTGGCTTGTAGTGTTTCTGCAGGTAAGTCTGGAGTGATTCTGATGGGTTGTCCCTGAAAGGTAGTCTGACCATTCTCTCTTGCTGCCTTTAGGATTTTTTCTTTCATGCTTATTTTGTGGAGGCAGATTACTATGTGCCTTGGGGATGGTTTTCAGAATTTCCTGTGTTTGGATGGTCATCACTCTGGCTAGATGTAGGAATTTTTCTTAAATGAACTCATGAAATGCTTATTCCATGTTGTTTCCAGGTTCTCTTTTTCCTTGATGGATACCAATGTTGTGTAGATTTGGTTCTTGACATAGTCCCACATCAGTTGCTTTGCTTCTTAATTTTAAGCTATTGTTCAATGTTTTTGATGGACTGAGTTAATTCCATCTTTTGATCTTAAAACTCTGATATTTTTTTCTTCTGCCTAGTTGAACCTACCACTTATGCTTGTTAGTGTGTTCTTGATTTCTAGGATGAAGTTTTTTGTTACCCTTATTTCAGAGTGGGCTTTTTAAAAATTGGCTACCTCTGCTTTTACTTCCTTTACTACTTCAGTGAGTTTTGCTTCTAGTTTCTCTTGGTTCCTGTCCAATTTTGCCATCCGACCTCTGATTTCTGTAGCTGTTATCTGGGGCAGGTCATTCTTGAGGGGTTTCCATTGTTTGTGTTCTGATAGCTGCTTTTTTAGGCACTGTCTCTTTATGACTCAGAGAGTTGCCTGTGGTTTTTTTTTCATAATCTCTGATTTCTGTAGCTATCATCTGGGGCAGGTCATTTCTGAGTGGTTTCCATTGTTTGTACTCTGATAGCTGCTTTTTCAGGCACTCTTTAAGACACTGAAGGTTGCCAGTATTTTTTTCATTGATTATTCCTTCTTTGTGGCAGGCTTCTCATTGCACTCTATATTTTCTTTTGATTTAAAGCTCTGAAGCTATTCAGTTACTCTCTGTTCTAGAGTCCTTTCTGTGGTTCAATATATGCCAGTCAGTAAGAGAGTGAGGGGCGTTCACATCTGCTCTTTGCTCCACCTTGCAACAGAATTCTGTCATTGCAGAACTTCTCTCTTGCTGCTAAACTTGTGGAGCAGCTGTCAGCTCATGCTGCTAGTGATCTGTGGGTAGCAAGGGGGAGGTGGGTGGGCCTCCCATCTGCTGACTGTGGCCTAAGCCCGGTGCCTTCCCACTGAGAGAGCCCTTGGATGTCTTGTCACTCCCTCCCTATTCAGGTCGTCACTCTGCTCTTTTAATAGAGCAGGTTTTCTGCAACTGAGGAAATGATGGGCAGCACCCTGCCTGGCTGCATGCCTTGAGATGGTTCTTCCTAGTCTGGCTGGGGGGATGGCTATCAGCCTCTAGTGGTACATGTATGCCAGATTCATGTTGCAGGCAGGCCTTCCCCTCCCATGAATTACCCGTCCAGCAGAAAGCCACACTCACCATGCCTGTGCCACGTTTCTTCTGCAGGCAGACCATCCTTGCCCTTGGACCATCTATCTGGACGAAAGCCATGCTCACATCAGCTATCCAGCATGTTGTTCTCTTATTCTGCTTGGGCTGTGGTTGTTCAAAATCCTGAGCCCTGCCCAGAACTCTTCCTGCATGGGGCTGATGTCTGCACCCATCTGGGAAGGGTGAGCCATCCCAAAGCATCTTTGACTCACTTATCCTCTTTAGTCTGCTGGCAGGGCTTCAGTTCTTGTGCTACCCCAGGACACAGTGGAGAATAGAGTGCCTGGATTCCTGCATCTGTCTTCACTTTCCAATCTTAGTTTTTAAATACTTTTAACACCTTTGCAGTGTTTGACTTATGCAACATGCTCTGATTCTGAAGACTTTGGTTATACTTATAGAAAAAAAAACTCATTTTATTTAACTTGTTGAAGATAAGGTTATTTTTCCAGCTTCTTGTGAATTATTGATTTGGTACACACTGAATTGCCTTATTAAATTGTAATTGCATGTTGGATTTGTAGGAAACTTCAGAGATTATCTGGTCTACTTTCTATCAAAAATAGAAATCCCTTCTAAAATTGCCATTCATTGTTTAAGAACTTTTTTCAGTCCTTAAGAGAAAGTTCATTGTTTACTCTTCTTTTTCCTTTCAGATTTTTTTATAAACCATTTTTTAATTAGATATCAAGTCTTCTAAATACTTTTTTCCTGGCCTTCATGGCAGGGACTTTATCTTTTAGCAAGGTCTCAGAGTTGATTCTTTAGCAATGGAATATGAGTAGATGCTAAATAAATATTTGTTGAAATGTTAAAAGAAGGGAAAGAGAGAAAGATCACAAATCATATTCTTTGTTATTATTTATATTATTTGGTTCAGTTATTCTTATATACAGTATCATTTCTTTTTATATACAGAGATAAAATTTCCTACATGCATTTGCAAAGTTATTTTTCTACTAATGCCTTCAAAATTAATAAAGCACTGCCTTGCATATTGTCTTTTCCATGTGTATTAACAAAATTTCTTATTGGTTAGTGTAGTCAAAAATGACTTTCTAATCCTGGCGCAGTGGCTCATGCCTATAATCCCAGCATTTTGGGAGGCCGAGGTGAGAGGATTTCCTGAGCCCATGGATTTGAGACCAGCCTGGGCAACTTGGCGAGACCTCATCTCTACAATAAATCAAAAAATTAGCTGGACGTGGTGGCACATGCCTATAATTCCAGCTACTTGGAATGCTGTGGCAGAAAGATCACCTGAACTGGTTGAGGCTGTGGTAGCCAGAGCTTGCCACTGCACTCCAACGTTGGCAACAGAGTGAGACTCCAACTCAAAAAAAAAAAAAACTTTCTGCCACATAACACACATGTGCTCTGAAAACATCTAGTACCTCTTGATTACTGAAGTCAACTCTATATTAAATGCTAACATTTTTAGAAGAAGAAGTTGCATATCTCCTTACTTTAGAGACATTCTTCCCCTTCTTTGTTCTCAATCTTCTTTATTTCCCTATACTCTTGGAACTGTCCAGGTGCTAGAGATAATTTGTACAATGGATATTATTCTAACTGGAGTTTATCTGTCCACTTCTCACTTTAAATAGCTCTCCTAAATAGCTTAAAGTTTATTTCTTTTTTTCTTTTTTTTGAGTTGGAATCTTACTATGTCACCCAGGCTGGGTGCATAATCACAATGCACCTCAACCTTGACCTCTTGGGCTAAGACAATCCTTCTACTGGGACTACAGCGTGCATCACCACACCTGGCTAATTTTGGGGGGTTTTTTTGGTTTTTTTTTTTTGGAGAGATGAAGTTCTGCTATGTTTCCCAGGTGGTCTTAAACTATTGGGCTCAGGCAGGATCCTCTCTCCTTGGCCTCCCAAAGTACTAAGATTATAGGCGTGAGCCACGATGCTGGCCTTATGTTCTGATTTTGTTTATTTCTATCCAACAAGTAAACTAGAGTAGTGATCTCTAAATAGGATGGTTATGCCCCAGAGGATGTTTAGGATAATCCATTAGCGAAATATTTAAATTTTTAACAATTTTAATTTCTATTTTAGTATATTTCCCAATGTATGCCATACATTAGTACAACAGTACGGTAATACATGTGTGTAATTCATAAATATATGTTTGAATTACATGCATAGTCAAAACATTCACTTGATATGGATACACAATCAAAAAGAGTTGAAAACTTCTGAGCCGGAAGTTCTATTTATCAGGATGGTCATCTTTCATTTTCAACTCATGGTATAGTGGCTACCTCACACAGAAATAATTTTACAATGATACTGCAGACCTGATATATGTCAAATAAGCATATGTGTATTTTTTGTATGTAGGAAATTAACTTTATAAAATGTAAATTGCAATTGGTCATTAACTAAACTATATGAATATGAAGTTGTAAATGTCATAATGGACTCATCTTTTTTGTACAATATGACTTCTGTAATCTGAGTAAATAATATATGTAATGCTACTAGTTGATTACCATTTTGAGGATTTTCAATAGGACAATATATTTAAAAATTTTAGAGTTGATTATTCTCAAGTCTGATTTTATTTAGAATTTGAGAACAATTAAATTTCACTTATCTATCATTGAACAAAATCAGACTTATTAAAACATTGTTATTATTAAGACATACTTTTAAAATATGGTATAATATATTCCTTATAAATTTTAATAGTGTTTTAGAGATTACAACATTTGTAATGCATGATAAATTTGTGGTGAAACTTCACTTGCCTTGTCTCCTGAGAAATTTTTAATTAATAAAATATAGGGAAAAACTTATACTTTTATATAAGTTCATATATTCTTATATTTTTCATAGTGATAAAAACAAGAGAAGAACTAAAACAGTGAAGAAAACATTAGAACCCAAATGGAACCAAACATTCATTTATTCTCCAGTTCACCGAAGAGAATTTCGCGAACGAATGCTGGAGATTACCCTTTGGGATCAAGCTCGAGTACGAGAGGAAGAAAGTGAATTCTTGGGAGAGGTATCTGGAGTTATTTTTAAAGAATATACTATTTATGGCATCCTGAATACTTTTGTTAATATGATGTCACTACAATTTTACATTTAGACTATCTGAAAAGATAGACACAATAAATGAATTTAGCTTCTGCTTTAAGACAAAACTTGATGATACCATAGAAAACAATGGTTCTAAATACCCTGTGGCAATCTTTACATGCTTTTCTTATCATAGAAATTTCAGAGTTAATGATAAAAGGTTGGTTTCTAGTTCACAAATATATTGCCTTGTCTTATAGTATTGAGTTTATCTTGTTAGTTTACTAATCCGACTGTACCACTAGTAAGTAGTTCAACCATTTATTCCTGGATTATTTTTTATTTTTTATTTTTTTGAGTTGGAGTCTCACTCTGTCTCCCAGACTGGAGTGCAGTGGCTGCTCCCGGCCACCGCAGCCTTGACCTGCTGGGCTCCGGTGATCCTTCCGCCTCAGCCTTCCAAGTAGCTGGAACTACAGGCGCGCGCTACCACGCCCGTCTCATTTTGATTTATTGTAGAGATGAGGTCTCGCCAAGTTGCCCAGGTGGGTCTCGAACCCGCGGGCTCAGGCAATCCATTCACTTCAGCCTCCCAAAGGCACGGGATTACAGGCTGAGCAACCAAATCCGGCCATGGCTTATTTTTTAAGCCCTTTAATGTATTAGACATTGTTCACTAGACTTTACTAGACTGAGACTTCAAAGGTGAATAAAGCATATTACCTACTTCGAGGAATTTGCAATTCATTGGTGATACAAACAAGTGAATAATAATTATATTACAGCTTGCCAGTTGCCATATAGAGAAAAATGCAATAGGAATGTGCAGGAGAGGAGAGGTAGTTAAGGAAGTGTCTACAAAGGAAGGGAAACTTAGTGAAGGAGAGCAAAGTATCTATAGAGGGAGCAACAAGAAATCAGCGGTGTTGGGGTCTTGGCAATTCCATTAACTTTGGAAAAGAATGTGGTAAAAAAAAAAAAGAAATTTGAGGGTTAAACTGATGCCAAATCATGTATCTTAATATGTTGAGAAATTTCTATTTATCCTGTGGAAACTGAACCAAGGATTAGTAGCCTATTATCTTTAAAAAGAGAATGGTTCAGTTGCATTGGTACTTGAAAAAAATATTTCCATCTGTAGTGTGGGGAAAGAATTGGAGAGGGTCTAGATGGGAAGGAATTATGCAGTTATTAACATGCTAAGTTGCTAAGTCGTCTGCTATAATGTTTTTCAGTATGGTTGGTTTTCCTGAGAAAATTAAATGGCAATTTCATGGGAAAGACAACAATCTATAGAAGTAGCTAACTTAATATTGTCAGCTAGCAACCAAAGAGCAATGAACATAAAAAAAAAACTTTTGCGAAGAAGGGCAACACAATTGTTAGGAACAATGACTCTGGAGCCAACCGCCTGGGACTGTACAACTGGCACTACCATTTCCTAGCCTTGTGTCTTTGAGCAAGTTATTTAACTCGTGCTTTAGTTTCCTCTTCAGTTAAGTAAGAGTAATACTATTTGCAACTCAAGGCTAATAGGAGGATTAAATAAGAAACATAGAAAGCAAAATAGACCGGGCACTTTGGGAGCCCGAAGTGAGAGATTCCTTTGAGGCCAGGAGTTTGTGACCAGCCTGGGCAACATAGAGATACCCTGTCTCTAAATAATAATAATAATAATAATCCAGATTTGGTGGCATGGGCCTGTAGTTCTAGATACTCACGAGGCTGAGATGGGAGGATCACTTGAGCCCAGGAGATTGAGGCTACAGTGAGCCATGATCATGCTACTGCATTCCAGCCTGAGCAACAGAGCAAAACCCTGTCTCAAAGAAAGAAATAATATTTAAAAAATAGCTGTCTTGCGTCTTTACTTCCTGTAGCAAAATAGTAATTTATGTGGTTCTTGTAAACACGAGTATAAACACTGTCATACTTGCAAAACTCTAGAGAATAAAATAGTCATTTATTTCTACAGATTGATTTCTTTTGTAAGTTTTTAAAATATTCATATTATAAAATCTATATTATGATGTGGCTCATATTAAAAATTCATTCTTGTTTTTTCCTTTCTTGTTTTAGAAGTTTAGCAGCATAGTATGGTGAATATAGAATTTTAAATAAGACGGACTGATTTATATTACATCTCTTTCACTTACAAGTTGATGTAACCTTGGGCAGATTAGTTTAAACATTTTTTAGCCTTGGTATCCTCGTTTATGAACAATAAATAATAAGACAAAACTAGCATTTGTTTCTGATAATTACGAAAAATAGCATGGCATGGTTCTTAACATACAGTAGGCACTTCAAAATTTTTTTGTTTTTTATCTATTTAAAGGTTCTTGTAAAAGTTAAATTAGTGATCATCAATAAAAATGCTTTTAAAATTATAAAATGAGGTACAAATACTTGTCATTCTTGCAGTAATTTTCTAATAAAAACTGTTATTTCTATAATGGTAAATTTAACAGCCTCTAGTACTTTGGATAGTCAAGGGTCACAACAGATAAATGTCTTAGATATTTAAAACTATTAAATCACTAAGGAGTTATAAAAAATTATCTTTTATATATTTATTGTCAAAGCACAGTGACAATTTTGCAACATCAAAATGACTAGAGAGACAATTCTGCAACATCAAAATGACTTGATTTTGATGTAATAGCATTACCATTATAACTATTACTATCAAAATTATACAACCATTGAACAGACTTTCTTTATTATTGGTATATTATAATTGTTCTTTGTCTCTTGGATTTGTAGATTTTAATTGAATTAGAAACAGCATTATTAGATGATGAACCACATTGGTACAAACTTCAGACCCATGATGTCTCCTCTTTGCCACTTCCCCATCCTTCTCCATATATGCCACGAAGACAGCTCCATGGAGAGAGCCCAACACGGAGATTGCAGAGTAAGTTTTCAGTAACATTGATCATCCTTTTTTTGAATTTTCCTAATCTTGAATGATATATCTAATGCAGAATGTGAAGATACCATTTTGGGTATTAGCAGGCATCTGTCTATTAGTGTTTCCATGGCTCTTATTGACGGTTTTGAATTGTTTGATACAGTAAAGTAAGGTATACCCATAACATTCACCCATCACTATGTTGAAGTGCTTTATGGTTGTATTTTGGATGATATGAACACAAAATAAGCACAGTTATATTTAAATATTAGTGCATGGAATCCTAAATATAGGAATGACATAGTTAATAAAGTACTGTTTTTCATGTAGCTGTAGATACCCAAAATTATTATTTCTACCTTCATTACCCCACGTATTTCATGAATATGTAGGATAGCAAGTATAGCATGATAGTTGAAACTTGAACTTTAATCTGACTAAGTTGAGTTTAAATGATGATTCTTTCATTTTAGAGCTGTCTGACTTGAGGCAAATCATTTCCCTATGCCTGGCTTTCTCCTCATTTATAAAATGGAAACTTTGATACTTACATTACAGAGTAGTTATAAGAATTACTTAGTCTCAAGAATATACACTGATGATATTGTTGTTAATATTTTTAACATTTGCATTTTACCCTGGAGTATGCATAGTTCAAACTCGAAAATGGTATTAGATCAATCCAGAGATGCTTAAAGTAAACTCAGAAATATTTTCCAGATTGAAAAGTGATATTGTTGGCTCTTTGCCGTACAACTCAGATTTTTTTTTTTTAATCCCTGATGCTTCTATTATTGGAAGGTGAGGTGAATATTTGCTGTTTTGGATCGTATTCATGGGGTGGTTCTATCTTAATGGTGTCAGCATGTTCCAGATTTAGCAACATTTTTGTCAAGAACTGGAGAACCTAATGAAATTAACCAAAGTTTAGATGTATAAATTTATGCCTTGTCTTTTATTAATCATGGGAAGTATACCAGGTAACATAACAAACATCTATTGTCTATATGGATCACACCCTTCCTGTTGAATAAAGGGCTAAATTACATATTAGAAAGCTGTTTGATAAGTAGAGAATTAAAACAAAGGATTGGTTCTATGGGATATTTAGTTTGTCATAGGAAAGGCTAGAGAATTATCTTCAATCCTTATTTAAAAAATCTCTCTGATGGAATTTTATTTCCATTAAATACAATCTCATACACTTCAGTGTAATTAATTGTATGCTTATTCTATAGTGTTCACTTTTATCAGCCACCCCACACAGTAAACAGCCACCCACCTCTATTTGCAAATTCGATTACAACATCCTCTGTTGCGATACTTACAACATTAAAATGGGTTTTATGTGAAAGAATTTTACTCTTTTTGATCACTGTATTTAATCTATTTTCTTTAAATTACAATGTAGGTTGGTGGGTTACTACATGATGAGTATTAATATATGTAGTAACCTAATATAATTAATTATGAACTGATTCTTACAGTTTATGTTTCTAGACTACTGGCGCTAGCCAGCATTGCTGTTTCTTATAGGATTGGCCTTTTCTTCACTTACTCCAGTTTTTATTGCAGTTACTAGTATGTTTGAGGACTCAATACCTGGCACTCTTAAATCCACCAACAGTTTTCATTTTTTCCTCTCACTAATTAGGAATACTGGATTTGAGGAATAATGAGAGTAGAGTACTTTCTAGTTAGCTATATGTCTCTTAGAGTCTCATGATATTAATTTAATTTCATCATTTCCAAAATGACTCCTCTGGTACACAATCATTAATAGTATTACATTTACCCATGAGTAATATAATGACTCCATGCTCTACCATGTCTGTCTTCTCACTATCAGCTAACCTCTAATAAATAATTTAGTAACAGTGTATAGGCCTGGATAAGTAAAAACATGTGCATACACATAAAATAAACAAAGACTAGGAAATAACATTTAGGAATAGACAGAAACTTAAAAACATTACCATTAGATTGCTCATAAATGGCAAGAACCTCCTTAAGCATTTTTCTCGATGGAGAGGGTAAATATTACATTTCTTTATGAGTATATTTCATATTGTCAAAGATCATGATCATAGCATTTGATGGAACATATGTATGAACAGTTATCAAGTGTATAATAACCCCTCATTTATTCCCTATGTTTAGATAATAGTGTATTTTGGTGATTCAGTCGCTAATACTATGAATATCACTCTGAGGTTATGAACTTATTGAATGTATATGGATATTCATTGATATTTACTGTGAATAAATGGTACTGTTAGAATTCCTTCCTCCCTACTCATGATTTTCTGTTTTAAATTTGCAGATTTAATTTATTCAAACCAGTACTTCATTTACATGAACATCAGTAATTTATAACTTATTAATACTTAAGAAAACATTTAAAAATAATTGTTTTATATATCTTATAGATAACTTAAATATTTTTAACAAATCTTTTTGAGATGGGATTTCAGACAACTTTAATTATAAGCTTTGTATGGTTTCCTAAATGAAAGGATTGTTAAAAGTAAGTATTTGAAATAGATGATTTCTTTTTATACCAATATCCCTGCATGAAATAAACTAAGAATGTTCCATGTAACAAAATATCTACAGAAATGGTCACAGGCTTATTGCTCCAAAATCTGAAAGAAATTAGATTAGGAAGAATAGACATTTTAATGACAAGATAACATTTTCTTCACTATTGTTTAATATCAGAGTACTCCCAAATATTGTTATTCTGACATTACCAAAGGAAAGAGGAACCATGCATATTTCAAAGATTGATTATGCAGTTTTAAAAATGTATAAGCAAGACTGGAGTATTCAAATATATAAATAGAGAAATGAGGTTACTTTTGAGATGACAAAATATTTCACATTTGCATACAATTTTTGGACTTGTTAATGATAAACTTTATTCATTACCAACTTGGAACATAAAGAGATTGAAAAAGTGTATGTGGGGCTGGACTCCGTGGCTCAGCCTGTAATTCTAGCACTTTGGGAGGCCGAGGCGAATGGATTGTCTGAGCCTGCGGGTTTGAGACCCACCCAGGCAACTTGGCGAGACCTTGTTTCTACAATAAATCAAAAATTAGCCGGTTGTGGTAGCACATGCGCCTGTAGTTCTGGCTACTTGGGAGACTGAGGCAGAAGGATCACTGGAGTCTAGAAGGTCGTTGCTGGGGTGCCCATGAGCATGCCACTGCACTACAGCCTGGGTGACAGAGTGAGATTCCAACTAAAAAAAAAAAAAAGAAGTGTATTTTGATATTTACGTTTTTATTGTTATGTATTTTTTACTGTTATTCAGTTAAAGTTATAGTGTCTTAAGGGAAAAAGCTCTCTTTTAACATGACAGAAGTTATTTACATATTTGTTTATTCCTTGAAATTTTATTAACCAGTCTCATAATTTGAAGTATGAAGTTCCAATCAGTTTTAATTTGATTCTTCATTCTTCTTTGTCTTCTATTAACAATATTTATCTCTTTGACTTTTCCAATTCTAATTCTTTATTTAACAAAATTTAATATCTTTCAGTTTTAAAAATAGAGAGCATAATGTCTACTATATTTTCAGTCAGTCCCATAACCACACATTTTCGAAGAAAAGTGAATAGGACCAAATTATTGTGCCAGATCTTAAATGATGTTGCTGAGAGACAGAAGATGAAAGAGACATGATTTCATAATTATGGTTTTTCAGGGTTTCAACTATTTGTGGAGGGTATATTTGGGCCATTATTTCTTCCAATTTTCTACCCATTCATTTCTTCCTTTCTTGGATTGCAGTTAAATATATAAATAATTATTGACATTGTTCAACACATTACTAAGGC
>NW_007245734.1:0-10721 GCF_000164805.1 Carlito syrichta
TAGAGATGAGGTCTCACTAAGTTGCCCAGGCGGGTCTCGAACCCGCGGGCTCAGGCAATCCACTCACCTCGGCCTCCCAAAGTGTGGGATGACAGGCTGAGCCACCGAGCCCGGGTCTGATTTTTTTTTTTCAATGGGAAATATTCTTTTTTCAATGTTGGATTTAAATGATATTAAATTTTTTAAAGCACTACGTGGGCCAAACACCACACATGTGTGGGTCTGATAGAGTATTTGGGCGTCCAGTTTGCACACTTTGCTTTGGAGTTTATACCCCCCTATTCCATGCATTCTTGTTATATTTTCCTGGTAGGAAACTGATCTTTAGGGAGGTTAGGATCTTGCCCAAGCTTGTACTACAAGTCAGGGGGCAGGGGTGGAACCAGAGTGAAATCTGGCATAGACTCCTGGGCTCCTGGCTCATGTTTTCCACGTAACAATGTTTTCTCCTGTGGTGCACGAAGATTTGCCAGTATTCCTTTCCTAGTAGTTGGGATCTTCTCTTTGTAACAAGGGATTCTACTTTGTTTCTGCTTCTAATAACCCATTCTGGTGTTACCATCACTTAGCACACATTATTTTGGTTTGATTTATCCCTAGGATTATGCTCCTTGAGTAAACTACATGTCCCAACAAGCCCGGTTCACGATGCAGACAAAACATTAGCTTTATTTGTCTCTGACGGACCTTAAAGTTTTATCACTGGATAATTGGTGGTGATCTCCCGATTCTACCTCTTCTTTCCTCCGATCAGAACTACAGAAACCACATACTTTTCTACTCATTCTTCACTAATACAAAGTTCCACAATTCGTTCCTGTTGCAAACAGGTTCTTGGTTTAGTCATTGGAAAGTTCAGACCTGAGGAGTATTAAAAACTTCCAACCTGACTCAGTGTCTGCGGTAGGACAGAATGACTCCCCGGTCACCCTCAGTCTTATATACTTATATAATCCCCTTCCTTTTGCATGTGAATGGAATCTGCAAACATGATGAGATATCACTCTTGTGATTACGTTATCTGATATAGCAAAAGGGAGATTATTCAAGAGGGCCAATCAATCCCATGAGCCTTTTAAAAGCAGAGTGTTTTCTCTGGCTGGCAGCAGTAGAAAAGGTCAGAGAGATTCTAAGCCTGACAGGGATTTGATGTGCTATTGTTGGCTTTGAAGCTAGAGGGGGCCACGTGCAAGGATCTGAGAGCCATAAGGAGCTGAAAGTGTCTACTGGCCAAAAGCCCGGAAATGGAGAGCTCAGACCTATAGCCACAAGGAACCATATTCTGCCGACAACCTAATGAGCTTGGATATGGATTCCTTTTCAGAGTCTCAGGAGAAAAGCCTTGCTGGCCAACACCTTAATTTTAGCCTTGTAAGACTCTTAGTAGAGCACCCAGTTGAGCCATGTGGGACTTCTAACCTACAGAATTATGAGATAATAAGTGGGTGTTGTTTGAAGCTGCTAAGATTGTAGTAATTTGTTATGCAGTGGTAGCAAACTAATACAGGATTAAATCTCCCCTTACCCAGTCAGACTATCATGGCAAAGGGGAGCCTCTTGGCTTCTCATGCTGATGACTCCACACTTACTCTTTCCCCCACTAGCTAGCTGCTGACTGTTTTGTCAGGAGGGAAGAGGATAAGTTGAGTAGGGAGAAGGAGATATATATGACAGGACAGACAGGACAGTTCTTTTGTTTTTTTTTTTTTGAGTTGGAGTCTCACTCTGTCGCCCAGACTGGAGTGCAATGGCTGCTCCTGGGCACTGCAGCCTCAACCTGCTGGGCTCCAGCGATCCTTCTGCCTCAGCCTTCCGAGTAACCGGAATTACAGGCGCGCGCTACCACGCCCGGCTGAGTTTTTGATTTATTGTAGAGATGAGGTCTCGCTGTCCAGGTGGGTCTTGAACCCGCGGCTTCAGGCAATCTACTCACCTCAGCCTCCCAAAGGCGCGGGATTACAGGCTGAGCCACATTTGGCTGGTGGCTTCTTTTCTCTGGAGCATTTGGGCCTCCAGTTTGCAAATTCTGCAGAGGTTCAAGCTAGCTCTTTGATGGGCAATGTTGCAGAAGTTTGAGAGTTTCCTTTCTCTTCTATAGCTCCTTTGGCCCGGGCTCTTGCTACTTTATTCTGAGTGACCTTAAGAAGGCCTAGTTCTCATGCATGATCTACTTTTGGCCCATAAGAAGTACCACACACACCCTCCCCCACCTCTACCACCTCCTTTGCCGCAGTTGATGCTTGCGGGTTGCAGGTAGATTTCATGCCGCCACGTGTTTCTGGCTTTGACACCCGGTCAACTCTTCCCTCACCCCTTTATTCTGTGGGCTGGAGGCAGGGCCCTGGCCTCAGTCTGCTTTGTCTTAGGCATGAATCAGGCACTAGTTCTTTTTGTCTCCCAGTGGCAAATCATTTCAAAGCTCTTTGAATGAACCCTTGCAGATTCCCTCACTGAACACATGGAGGGAAAGTAGCATTCCCACCTTTTTCCCTGAGGATACAGAGAATGCAGTTGGAATGGTGCCCCTGAGTTGTGCATTGGGATTCCTCTCATGATAGGGAGTCACTGTAGGGCACAGGTTTCTTCCAAAAATATCCTCTACTGTTCCTCTGTCTTTATCTTCCCTTCCATCTTATCTTCTGAAAGTGGATGGCTGGGTTCAAGACTAGTGGAGCAGGTTCTCCTACATTGTCATTGTAAATTCTGCTTATGAGAGGTCGTGTCACACTAGTTGGGGTCTCTTGTCATATGAGCGCCTTATTGACAAGTGTGGTATGAAGGATTCCATTCTAAAATCTGGTTACACATGTCCATCTGGGCATCTAGATCAGGGGCCAGCCCTCCACAACACTCATGCTAAAGAAGGAATTGAGAGGGAAGATTTTAAAAAACAGTATCTGGACTGGATGTCCCGGTCATGTTGGCCTCTTTCATGACTTGCTGGTCAATAGGCTCTTCTACTAGCCAGGAGTGGTCAGAACCTTTACACTTGTGGCATGCCTCTGGAAGGCTCTGAGCTCCCCTCTCAGGCCTAGTTGACTTTTTTACTAGCTACTGGTCCTCACTTAAGAGTTCTTTTGCTTGCTGAGGTGCTCCTATTCTCTGGGTGTGTACCTATGTGTATGTGTGGCTCTTTTTTTTTGGTCTGTGCTTTCCCTCTGTTGAGTGTTTGTATCACAGGGATGTTTTGTTCAGAAAAATCAGTCTGGCTGACATCCACAGTCACTCTCTCCCACTTTTTCTTACCTCTTGCCTATACTTTCTTCTGCTCAGAGTCTGCTTAAACTGTGCCAGGGCTATGCCCCAGGACGCAAACTTTTGGCAAAATCTGCTGGTGGAGAACATGGATTCAGATGGTGAAGCGGCTCTTTGATACAGCTGGCCCTCATATGTGGGTCACCTGTATTGCCAGAAACACAGAGGCATCTTGTTCATGAGACTGAAAACAGCCATTCTGAGTGATTGAGCGAGTGTCAGCCTCACAGATTTTGGATGAGTGTCTGCTTTAACCAGCCAAAGGTTTCCTAGTCTGGAAGATCACACCTGGTCAACTTGCTGGAAGGGCACCCGAAGACTTTTTTTTCCTCCTCCCTGAGCCCTAACCTGTTACTCCATGACTCCCAAACAGATTGGTAGTACCTACTGTTTTCTCTCGATTCTTCATCAAAACAAACAAAACAAGCTATACATTCCCAGTGAGGTATAAATGACTACGAATATGGTATGACTAACAGTCCCAGGGAGTTCACAATATTCAGTACCATGGCTTTACAATTTCTGACAGCCGTCCACAGTCCAGTGTTACGGGGGGAAGTGGATGGTGTGTTTGTTTGTGAATGTGTGTGTGTGCACATATGAGTGTACAAGTGTCTTGTGTGTATGGACGTGAGCCCTGACCCAGAATTAACCACTTACTATTATGCAAGTTGAACTTTTGTTGTCTTTCTTTCTTTCCTCTAGGGCTGCTGAGTGGGTCACTGCTTTGAGGAAGGTCTTCCCAAAGCCTGAGCAAGCATGATATCTATTCTGGGACCTGCCAAATGCCTGTGATTTTTTTTTTTCCAGGAAAATCAGTCATTTGGGTCATGACTGTGTAGAAATTCTCATATTCCAAAGTGACATAGTAATCCACCAGGCCTCAATGTTTTCACTCAGTAAGGATATACTGAGTAAATGCTGAGTCCTTGCCATACTGGAGGTTGTGGGGGACGCACAAAAGGGTCAAACAGACCGTAAAAATCCAGTCTGATGAGTGGATGAAGAAGTGCATAATGCGCTGATGTGGATAGAGTCATTGAGAACAAGGGGCATTGTCCCAGATGGTGGGAATCGCAGGTGAGAGGCGTGCTGGGTATGTGAACCTTGCTAAGAGCGATGAGAGGTGTGTGCAGAAGAATGGAGAAAGTGCAGACCCTCTTGGCTTCCTTTATAATTCTGTCCAGGGCTTTCCTTTTATGTTTGTCCTCTTCCTCCATCTGAGCCATTGTGCTTCTGGTCTCTAAACTTTTCTAGCCAGCCGTTTCTAGCCAGCAGAAAAGGGAATGGAGACCCAAAGGGACATGTATTTCATTTTCTCCATACATTTTGACTTTGAAGGAAGAAAAGGAAACTTGATCTTAGATGTTGGGTTCTCCTTCCTTCCTCCTTAGTTCCCTCTCTGTCTCCTTTCCTCCCTCTCTCTTTCTTTCTTCTTCCCTTCCCTTCCATTTTCCTTCCTTCCTTCCTTCTTTCCTTCCTTCCTTCCTTCCTTCCTTCCTTCCTTCCTTCCTTCCTTCCTTCCTTCCTTCCTTCCTTCCCTCTTCCTTTCTTTTCTTTTCTTTTTTTCCTTTAAGCAACTCCAAAGTTCATTGAGGAGTGTGATCACACACCGGGGTTGAAAAGAACAAGACACAGAGGACTGGTGTCGGGTGAGGGAGTTGCTGTCTACTTTCTGCCAGTCTGGTTCTCCAGTGAAGAGTCCTCAAAGAGCATCTCAAGCACAGGACAATGCACGTGGCAAGTTTACAGCGAACACAAATGTTTGCTTCAGGAGGCAAAAGTGAAAATTGCTTCACCCGCTTAAAGCTGTTTTCCTGTATTGTGCCTCTGACTTTTCAAACTGGCCTGCAAATGAATTCCCACACTGTCACTTGTCTTCAGCTGGAGTGTGAGGAAGGCAATGTGGAGCTTCTCATTGCCTAAATTAAAACCTGCACTCATTTTGCACCAGAAAGGACACCAGGGCTTGCTTTGTTTTGAGGAAACAAGCCACTCTGATGTGCATTCTTTAGCACAAGGCATAGCAAAAATGGTTTCTAAACTAATGTTCACTGATGAAACAAGAGACCGGGCCCTGTTATTTGGTGAGCTATTCTCATTGTGAGCACAATAAAATATTTCCAAGCAAAGGGGAATTAAAAATTGGAAAGATAAACCCCAAATAAAATATTAAACAAAGCAATAATAATGTCCGTGTTAATTGTTCTCTGCGCGTAGATATGAAAACTTTGTACCACCTTATTGAAAAGGAGAGAAGGTTTTGATAAATTAAACAGAATTGGTGTAAACTAGACTCTTTTATAGCCAATGCTTCGGTAAAGACTATACTCAGAAAAGGCATAAACTCTCAATGCATCATAAGGCCAAGGGCTGTAGGGAATAGTCCAATAAAAAGAAAAAAGTCTGCTCAATGAAAATACTTTACAAGTGAATATATATTCACTCTAAAAGAGAGATCTTAAACAAACTGCAACAGAGACACCATCCAGGTGAGAACAAGTGGTAGCAATAGTCATATGCATCTCCTTCTGTTCCCCAAAGTGAGCCAGAATTGGAGGTAGTGCAATGTATGGAAAATTATAAGCATTTCATTCTCACTTTAACCAGATTTTCTCATTCTGTAAACACACAGGCCTCTGACGCGCCCACCCAGGTGATTCATTCTAGGAGGAACACACACTCCCTCTCACTTTAAACATTTGGTCGCTCCATGAGAAGCATCACCATCACCCTGTTCAACCCATTTGGCACCTCTAAAAGTCAGTACATGGATTTAGTGATTAATGATGATTGATTTTTTCTTGCCAGGTTAATCGTCACACTTGAGTGGGGCTGATGTAGACCCAGCTGTGCTTAATTAGCCCAGAGGACTTAGAAACCATATTTTAAAGACAGGCTTGTTATGGAAGAAGGCTCCTCAACGATGCAGCCTGCTGAGGTGAACCCAGACATGTGGCGGACACTGTTTCTTATTAGGTACAAGGAGCAAGTCTGGGAAAATGGATGTTGTATAAAACAGACATATGTTCTCACATTAGACTTGGGAAAGCTATTGTTGTCTTCTAGAACATGGGTTATAAAGGGAGACAGCTCAATATGAGCTCCCCCGCCCCCCGGCATATTCTTGGCTAATTAATGAAGAAAAGCACTTCTTTCATTCTAGAGGGTAGGTGTGTTATACTATATCATTCTATATCTCATATTTGTTTTACTATTTTTGGTGAATTTAGCTTTTTCCAAATCTCTCCTTAAAATGTGGTCTTTTTGCTGTTCTTGAAAATATTCTATAAGAATATTTTAGGGCTGAACCCGGTGGCTCAGCCTGTAATCCCAGCACTTTGGGAGGCTGAGATGGGTGGATTGCCTGAGCCCATGGGTTCGAGACTTACCCAGGCAACTTGGTGAGACCTTGTCTCTACAATAAATCAAAAACTAGCCGGGCATGGTAGCGCACGCCTGTAGTTCCAGCTACTCGCAAGGCTGAGGCGGAAGGATCGCCGGAGCCCAGCAGGTCGAGGCTGCAGTGGCTGGGAGCGTGCCACTGCACTCCAGTCTGGGTGACAAAGTGAGATTCCAAGTCAAAAAAAAAAAAAAGAAAAAGAATATTTTAGAAATTTAAGATCCAAAATTAAGAACCACTCAAACTTCATTCCCTCCCTCCCTCCACTAGATGTACCTATAGGAAATATAAGGAAATGATAGCAAATTATTTCTAGACTCAGCCCATTCCCTATCAGTTGAGAGGCTTAATATTGGCTTCTGTTGCATGAGCATATGTCCACTAGGTTTAATCCATAAACCATAACCTTACTTCATACACACCACAGAAAATCATCCAAGTGCATCATTGCATCACCCAAGTGCAGTTTTAGGTAGCATTTAGCTGCAGTCAAATTTGAACCAATAACATAGGAAAATCATAGGTCTTATTAGGACTTATCTTCACCTAGAAGGCCTGAGGCACTTTATGAGCATCAGTGGGTTTTCAAGGAGTATTTATAGTCATACTTGTAGGTATCTCTGGGAATGGTGGAAATGTTTATATGTGGAAGTCATAAGGAGACGGAGAAAAACCTTGTTGCAAGGATTGGTGCCATGCCATCAGGTTGTTGACTAAAGAAACTTGGGATGTAGTTGGAGCAAAGAGAAAACTCTGGGTGTGGGAGCCGCAAGTAAATGAACCTCCAGATGAGGTCCAGAAACCTGGAAAGAAAGTTGCCCATTGTCAGTGTGAAAGGTAATATCTCGGTGTCAAAAACAGCATTGTATTTACACAGAAGGGTACAATGTTCAGAACTCTTTGGGCTGCCAGTGACAGAAACTAAATTTAAACATTTTAAGCAAAAGGGGGTATTGGTTGGCCTACATACCTTGGAAGGAAATAGGTGCAGTCTATAGGACTGAAGTTATAGCACAGGACTCAGAGTCTTAAGAACTGGAACCAAGCACTTGACAACAGGCGTCTTTCTCTGTTTCTCGCCACCATCTTCACCTACCCATCATCCATCTAGTCATCCAATAGCTGGGTAGCCATTTCTCATTTCTTTCTTTGATTAATAGAATTCCCCCGAATGGCAGGGTTTAGCAAATGCAGTGGAAAGAGCTTCTTTGCCTCATATGCTGATGGCAATCCAAACAAGGGACACTGTCTGGCCCTGTCAGGTTATCAAATTCTCCCTTAATCTAGACTTGAGAAAGAGGTATTATTTGACTCGGTGTAAATCATGTGCCCATGCCAGTGGGTGATGTTTTGAGGTGAAAAGAAGGTGGTTATATTAGCACAAGAAAGATTAGAATAATTTGTTGGGCTCACAAAAATGTTTACCCTAGTCTCTTATAAATTCCATTATAATATTATCACTAATCAGCCTAGTAAATCTACTTTTGTTTTTTGAAAGACTGTTTAATTTGTTCAAGGCATTTTCACCTACAATTAATTAAATTTTTGCTTTCAATGGTCTTACGAAGGAACGGTTAAACAGTCTTTGTTGATGAAAAAGCCCAGGTCTAGACTAAATAGTAAGTCATGCATAGAAAGGCACAGACATAACTGCAATGTATACAAAATGAAAAACAAGAAATAGAAGATCTAGGTCTAGTTCAATTTCTTCTTCTGTAATAGGAACAGATCCAATAAAGGCTTATCTAAGGGACTAGCTATCCATGGACTTGCTTTTAGTCTTGTTGTGCAGTAGCCTTATGTCTTAGGCTTGGAAGTTCTGTATTCTCAAGGTTTAGATCAAATAGTCTGTCTCAAGTCTGCTTTGTGACTTCAGATTATCTAGTCTTGCCATTCTTGAAGAGTTAAAAGTTTTCCTAGCATTAGCTAATTGTAAGCAAGAAGGCCTCAAGAAGTCAGTGAAAGGAAGTAACAGACTTAAATTTCTAGCTTCTGGGCTTAAGTCAGTTATTAGTGAGACAAGGCTTCAGGTCAAGCCTCCTAAGACCCACTGGGATAGATCACTGAGTATGATCGACTCCAAATCCATCCAAGTTGCTGCGAAGTCAATATATTTGTCCTTCTTTATGGCTGGATAATATTCCACTGTGTATATGTACCACATTTTCTTTATCCAGTCCAGGTTCGATGGGGAACAACGTTGTTGGTTCCATGTTTTTGCTATTGTGAATAGAGCTGCAACAAACACAAAATGTGTGCAGGTATCTTTTTTGCAGAATGATTTGAGTTCCTCCGGGTATATTCCCAATAGGGGAATTGCTGGGTCATATGGAAGGTCAATTTCTAGTTCTTTCAGAAACCGCCACACTGTCTTCCAAAAAGGTTGCTCTAGTTTGCATTCCCACCAGCAGTGTAGAAGCGTTCCTTTTTCTCCACATCCTCGCCAGCGTCTGTTGTTTGTTCTCATTCATAAGTGGACCTTGAACAATGATAATACTATAAGAAAGTGTTTGGCAGTAATGGGAAACTGTCGGGGGCAGGGGTCGGGGGTGGGGTTGGCAGTTGAGTGAAACTGCTAGGGGAGGGAAGGGCATACCTCATCAACATGGGTACCTGCATAATCAATGTTTGTATACCTAATCCTGAATTGTACCGCACATCTTTATAATAAAAAATAATGAGAATAAAATAAAAAAAATAAAGAAGAAGCAAAAACAAACAAAAAGAAGCCACTGGGAGATTCTATGGGAACCGCTTGGTTGCTTGGTTGTCTACTTTTCCTTGTTTCCTCTCTCCTCATCATTCTGAATCTGAGAAAATTTCTGTCTGATGATATCTCATATGCATATCTTGGATCCTGAGCATGGATATAGTAATTCTCACTTTTTTTTCCTTTTCCTGCTTTAATATCACCACTCATTTGCATTTAAATCTGAGTGAATCCAAACTTCTCATTGCAGGGGAAGTCCACTCCTGGTGTGGTAATCTATATTTATAGTGAATTAAAACTTGATTTCATTTAGAAGTCATTGTTCCATAGCCAGCTCTGAGAATCTTCGATGTTCTCACCTGGGCAAAGTCTCCCGTGGTCATTTTTCTCATTCTCTTAGCTACTTTTCATCATCTTTGTATCCCTGTGTGGTAATTTTATGCTCCGAATTTAATGTGTCCTTCATTTAATATGGATTTCAACATTTTATAGAGAAATGCTTTAAGGACTCAAGACATAAATCTCTAAGACAAAATAGTAAGAAATATGTCTTTTGATATTTAGATAACAGTATGTTTGCTGGGTTTTATCTTTCTAACTTAACTGTAATTTTATTGACATGCGTTACAAGCAATGACGCCAACCTTGGAAACTTTTATTTTGAAATCACTAAGTATATTTACTTAAATTGATAGGTACCCTAAAAGATTTGTTGTATCCTATTTGGTGAATATTTAAAAATCCATTAAAAAGATATCAGTGGAAATATAAACATATACAAAATTGAGGTTAATTTAATTAGTATAATTGAGTACTACATTTGATTTTGAGCTTCCTGATAACAAAAGTAAGAAGGAAAACTCAATTCACTATTGCATTTCTCATTGGAATAAATTTTAGCTTAGCATATCCTTAGCCAATTTTTAACATAGTACATATTTTAAAAATATTTTCAGAGATATACAAATTCAAATTTTTAAATTCAGGATGTTTATTACAGTATTATTCACACCAACAAAAATGTAACTAGGGAGTAAACATTGAAAAATAGTGGTATGGTAATATGCCATTCTGCTATTATTTTATGGGATATGTCTAAAGCCAAATCTTATGATGGCATAAAAAATCATACTAAAAATGACGATTTTATATTCTGTGAATATGTTTATTACGATATATATACAATATACATGTATTATATATCTATTCTATAACAAGACATCAGCAATATTTTTATTAGGATGATGAAATCATAGCTCACTTTTTTTCAACTTTGCTTGTTTCTAAAATTTTGCTTATTTGATTTTCCCACAAAAGCATGTATTGGTTTTGCATTTCCCCCCCACCCCCCCT
>NW_007245734.1:10800-26855 GCF_000164805.1 Carlito syrichta
ATCCAAGTGGCTGGAACTACAGGTGTGCACCATTATGCCTGGTTAATTTTTTGATTTATTATGGAAATGAGGTCTTGGCAAGTTGTCCCGGCAATCTTCTCGCCTCAGCCTCCCAAAGTGCTGGATTTCCCCATTTTTTAAAAAGAATAATATATAGGTCTTTAATATAAGAGATATTTGACAACCTAATGTTTGATGCCTTAAACAATGGATATACTAAAAATCAAAAATACTCTTTGTGAGACCCTTAACATTTGGTGGTATAATTTAGTGAAGGCATTTCTTTGCACTGTGAAGCAAGGTATTAGCAACCCAGAGACTACCAGGTGGATAAGTTCAAGTGATTTAATAGATAAGCCAACAAATTAGAGGAGAAGTTTTTGACATGTAATGTTTATTCATATTACTTGGACATCTTGTTCAAATGCAGATTTTGATTCAATAGGTCTGGGATGGGGCCTGAGTGCCTGCATTTTTAATAATGCCACTGGTCTGCAAATACTTTGTATACTAGGACTTAGAACACCCAAGGAACCACATGTAACTTACTAGTTCCTACCCAAGGTTATCCATCAGTCAACTACAGAATTTTAAAAAGTAGAGATTCCAGGACTCCTATCTCAGATCTAGTGAACTACAAGTTCTGGAGACAGAGCTTGGAGATATTTATTTGAGAAAACCTCGCCAGTTACCTGGATAAAGTTGGTCCGTAGACAGGGTGTGTATGAGATTCATTCCCAAAGACAAAAACCTACCTTGGGTGTGGCCTGTGCAGGAATTAGTCTCATGCCTTAGACTACATATCTTGGGCAGCAAGCTTGTCCATGCCATTATAACTCAGAAACCAGGTTGGTATTGCCACCTCCTCTGACCACGGTGGGTCACAGTTGTTTCTAAAAGCAGTATTAATTTTTATTAATTTTTAATTAATTTTTTCTCTTCCAACTTCCTTCCAAATCACTGTAGATTTGCTCAAATAAATACATTGCCAACTGCATGATATTATCTGACTCTGCCAATGAGTTTATTTAGTACTATAGTCAACAAACCTATGGAAACAGTCATCATTTTTGCAACTTTGTTTCCTCCACATTTAACTTATGTAGAAAACCACATAGGTGATACCGCAGCTGTCTATTCAAAGTGGACAGATTAATTATATTTGCAGGAGGTCCAGGTTGGACTCTGATTATGAAATGTACTGAGCAAATACCCACATGAGCTCACTAAGTAAGGTTTTCATGGAAACTGAAAAAAGTGTGAGTTGCCAAGAAGGCTTATGTCCTTAGGGATGTCTAGTGAATGCAAAAAAACAATGTGTGACTGCTTGGAACATGTCAGTTTGTCCTCTGGTGAGGCCTGACCTAGCAACTAATGTATGCCGACCTGCCACTCAGAAACTGTGCTCGTGCTACTGGCATGAATGTATGTATCTACATATGCTTTTATTTGAGGACAGTAAAACCCTGACTTTTGAGTTTTAATAAGGCATACCTAATTTCCACATAAAAATTGAAGGTTAACCATGCTAGCATGTAGTGGGCAATTTCCATCTCTTGTGCAAATTTGCTTTCCACAGATGTTGCTTTCTAACAGGTTTATGAGAAGCCTACATAACTGTGGTATGTAGGATAGTTAATGAACAGTTCACTGATTAATAGATTAACTGTGCCTTTGTAATGGGCAAAATCAGTGTCTGCTACCAGAATACATTCTGACCGTCAGATTTCATTTTCCTGGTACCAAAGTTAGACTTTGCCCTGCAAAAGGAAGTATGACCCGACCCCCTATGGTAATTTCTCTCTATGGCGAATCAAACCTTGATTTCTCTTAGATGCTTTGTGTATTATAATCCCTATTATGGTAACCTGCTGAGTTAGTGGGTTGTGTAAATGCGCACGACAGCTGTCCAGAAATGATTACAAGATGAATAATTTTACCTCCTGGCAAAAGATAAGAGTTTGTTTCATTTTTTCCATACTCCTTGCTTCTTTCTCCTTGGCTGCTCTCTGGGAGACTCCCTTTCTCCTTAGCCCCAGGCACAAGTAATTATTCACAGCACTGTTAAAGAAGAACTATGAGCTTAATAAGGTTCAAGGCCAAAATGATACTGATGAGCATCATTTAGCTTCCCTTTTGGAGTCCTTTCAAGTTTATTTTTCTTTTCACTGCAGCTGCCCAGCATATGTGGTTTCACCAGGCCACACAGCATTTCCTCTTCAATGGGAACCATTTACAATCAGGTGTTAGGTCTCTCAGCATTTCACTTCCTCCCTCCCCAGCCTCTGCTGCTTCCTCTTTCTTCTCTGTCTCGTTCTCTTCCAACTTCCTTGATTTTTTCTTCCTCTCCTTCCTTCCAACAGAGGTTGGAGCCTGGCTCCTCTGGGGTCAAATGCATAATGTAACGGCTTACCTCCTATTTGATTTCAGCTCCGGTCCCTGGGGGGATACAGCGTTATTGTTGTGGCCCAGCCTTGTAGCACCACGGGCTAATGGATCAATTCAGCCTTCAAAGCATCCTATGGCCTGTCGATATGAAATTCTAGCAATTACTGAAGTGGTTAGGCTGGGAAGCGGCTGAAAAACATTCCCTATTGATTGGCTCGTTGCTCTGGAGTATGATGAACTTGTTTAAGAAAAATTGATCCGACAAATTGATTTTTTTAAATCAGAGAATCTCATGAATGCAATTTAAGTCACAATATTTCTTGCCTTGCAGAGTTTTTTTTTTAACTCACAGAGAAAACCTGTGAGGCAAACCAGTCAATGAGAGATACTAGGAAGAGTTCTGAACCTTCCTAGCCCTTGCTTATTCTGTCATTTTAGACATTTTTTTTTGCTATTAAATTGGTTTTTGCACGTAAAGTTTTCTCTTTTCCATATTTTATGCACTCCAACCCTCTCATAAACCTTCTTTACGAACTCTTCCTTTCTCCCAGTCCCTCGTTTCCCTCTTCAACTCTAAATACAAGGTTGTCAGTTGGGGACAAGCCCTCTGATGCAACATATGCTTTCTCATTTATTGCATGGAGAATAGGTTCTGGAAAACGAGAATCTTAATTATGGCTGAAGGTAGTCTTGTCCCTTGACATCTCCGGGAACTATTTGGACAGTCATGGTGACAGATTGCAGACCCCAGGGCCATTCACTCTCTGAGCAATGACACATCTGCAGCACGTGCTTGGACAACTGCTGTTCTGGGATTGAAGAAGTGCCAACAATCCTTACCTACTTCTAAATACCTTCCCTCTATGCAACTCAGATGGGGTGACTTTCTCCCTAATCTGAACTGGCATTCACTTAGGAACTAGATTGGTGGATTCGAAATATAAGTGATTGTCAGTATCACTTCAGGAGTTTCCAGAAATAGAGATTGTTGGGCCTCATTCCTGACCTGTTGAATCAGAATCAGGGAGTGGAGCCTAGGAAATTATAATTTAAAAGCTCCCTAGTTGAGTCCAATGACCGGCCATATTTGGGAACTGTTGAATTAGATAACAAAGTTGTGTGTGTGTGTGTGTGTGTGTGTGTGTGTGTGTGTGTGTGTCAAAGATAGAGATGGATAGAAGGATGGCAGGAGAAAGTTGACCCAGAACTGCAATATGCAATTTATCACTTTAGAATTCCTTATTAGTGATCGTAGGGAAGGGAAGAAAAACTTTTCCTCTACCCTCCTAGGTTCTGTGGCTGGGAAATTAAACTGACAAAAGACAGATTGACAAGAGGATAGCAGAGCTTATTAGCACATACAGTGTGCATACACATGGGAGAAACTCAGTGATGAGTAACTCAAAAGGGAGGTTAGAGCTTGGGACGCATCTAACATCTTAGCATAGAATAGTAAGTTTGCAGAGATGTGACAAGACAAAGGAAAAAGGGTTTAGACTTTTAGGAGTGGCAAACTGTGGAAAGATAAATATGGGGGGAGCACATGAATGGAAGATGAGTTATTTTAGTAAGTTTTCCTATGCAGATTCCTCTTGGTGCCATCACAAGGCTGATAACAGTCCATGGTGATTAAGAGTCTTAAGAATTGTCCTCCTCTTCCTGGTTCAGGATACAGAAACACCTTTACAAATGGAAACTTATGTCCTGCTTTTAGGCAAATGGAAGGAGTGTAGTGAGCTCTTCTGGCATCTGCTGTTTCTCAACTGTCTCCAGCTCAAAATAACCCTCAGCCATAGAGGCATATTTTGGGGCAGTGCATTCTGGTCTCCTACAGCATTTTGAATTTAAATGTGCTTGTATGGAGAGTGTTTGATGAGATAAAGCTGGTTGATATTTAAGTCTAATAGAATAAGAAATAAGGAGCAAAGTGATTTCCAGAGAGTAATGCAGAGGAGAGGAGAGCCCAGGAAACTCATTTGGCATCGTGAAGGGAAAAATGTTCTTGTGCTACAAAGTGCTGATGGTAACTCAGAACAAAGCCTGCACCTAGCATGAAAGAAACTGGTTTCCCTCCAGGAACATATGAGGGAGAATCCAGAAGAAACTGGGATTATTTTTAGGAAGGCAGGTCCCTTGTAGTACAGGCTTCTTCCACTAGGTAAGTGTTCTAGGAACCCACTGGCATCAGTGTACTGGTTAGCATTGTTGTGAGAGGCTGTGTTTGACTTCAGTGGTTTTTTTTTTTAGATTCTTTCAACGTTTGCCCATTTTATGACGGGTGACTTACATGAACAACCTGCCTACATTGCACTTAGTGTTTAGCAGTTTTGGATCCATATCAGCATGATCCCTGTGCCCTACCCTTCCTAGTCACCTGGTCTTGCATGACGAACTCTTTTTATTTTTGTCTCCCAGGTGAAAAAGGTCTCAAAGGGAAACGTTTTGCCAACGGAGAAGAGCTGAAACAAAAAATGGCAGAGGCGCTAAGAGGCATCAAAATGGACAAATTCAAAAACTGTTTTGAGCAGTGCAAAAAGCGTCGCAAGAGGTGTCTTGCATCAAACGACAAGTACTTGGAAGGTGACTGAAATTTAAACATGTAAGAATAAATACACAATTTTTGATAAATAAATTCCATTTTGGGAGGGAGTGCCCCTTTGTACTGTGTGAAAGCAAGAATCCTGTCTGGAACTTTGAACCCAAGAATCCAAGAGCTGTGCCTTCAATAACTTTGCCAAGCCTCACAGAGAAAGTTTTATAGTGGTTGAGCCACAAGAGAAATGCAGGTTGCCTATGCCAGAATATATCCAGGATATCTGTTCCCACCTGATTTTTCATTCCATTATCTCAAAAACCTGCTTCCAAGGGTGAAATTTTTAAGTGGTTTTGCTGCTTGCTCGATGAGTTTGAATGAACTTTGAAATGGGTAAAAGGAAGCTTGTGCAAGTAATTTAGATTGGAGATGTTTCGTGCACTTGGAAAATCATCTAAATTTTAGTGTAATCTAGTATAACTTTTAACCACTTAATTTTTCCCTGTTGTTACCTTTTTCCCTGAAGCTCATGCAAAGTAGACTAGATAGGTTGTCACAGTACTTTCCAATTTTGACTGCATTTCATAATTACCTGGGGTGACTTAAGTTCTCAGGCCTGGGTCCGTTCCCCAGAGATTCTGCCTTAATTGGTCAGGGGTTAGGCTTCTGCATTCTTGTAAGAGCTCTCCTGGTGATTCTAAATTGTGATTGAATTTGAGAATGCCTGGTTTATTTAGATTCAAAGGTAGCAAACTGAAATCTTGCCAAAGTTCCAAATCTTTCTTTTAATTTTTTGCCTCTGCATCTCTGAACTTCTGAAGAAGACAATGCAGAACAGAGAAGGGGGGGTGTCTTCCGTTTGCCAAATTTGTGATGAAAACAAAGGCCTCCTGTTTCAAGTACTTCTCAGATACCATGTGGGCTCTTTTCAATACACAGCTCTGCTTTCAGCAAAATTGTTAATTATAGATCATAATAAGCTGTTAGGAGCAAAACACACACATAATTTGAAAGTGAAATGAGGCACAGTACATAGATAAAGCAATTGTTTGTTTAAGAGGTGATTAGCAGCAGAAAAACAAGCAAACTGATACTTGAACCTGAAAGAAATTACACCCATTTGGAATTGTTATACTCTCCGGTTATTTGTGCATTGCAGTTGAATGCAAAGGGAAAAGTCTGTTGCTGTCAGTTTCCTTTTTTTCTGTGTGTGACGTCGGGAAGGTATAGTCTATGCCATTTTAGAACTAAGATGATATTAAAAGAATAGCCTGTCAGAAGGAATAAAGAAAGGGAAGTGTCACCGTTTCTCACAAGAGCACAACTGAGATTTAAATTGTTCTGAGCTATGATAAATTATAAGGCTTGAAAACCACTGTAATCACTGAATGAACAAAACAGTTTGCCTTGGGTAATTATGCCTTTTTGGTCTCCTTCACTTTGAAGTTATTTTCCCCTTGTAAATGTTACACTCTGGCACCGTGTGCTGTGTCAAAGTGTATTCATCTCAGTGTGAAGCGTTGGAGTTGTCTTCCAGAGTAAGTGAGCCCAGAAATATTCGCAGTTTAGACTGCATTAGACAAAAACACCATTAACACTTGCACATGACATTTGGTGACAATAGTTTCTACATCACAACTCAACCAGGGGTTGGGACTTCATCCGCTGTTTCTGATGAGTGAGTAATCCTGGCGCTGGAAATTCCCAGGATGGAAACTTCCCGTGGAAGAGATGCTGGTTAATGAACAAGGGCACACTGGATGAGGCTAAATAACCATATTATTAAGGTAAATTGCAGCACTCAAGATGGGAGGTTTAATAAGCAACTGAGGTTAACAGGAAATCCTTAGCTTTTTGTTGCCTGATAATGTGCTCAGATTTTGCAGCGTGCTGCTCACTCAAGTCAAGGAAAGACCTAATTGGTACTTCTCAGAGGCGACACAGTTACGAACACAGGTTCCAGCCTCAAGTACTCTAACTGATTCCCAGGTTGGCAGCAGCATGAAAGGCTGCTCGATGTGACTCGTGTGTTATTATTGTCTATAGAATGTTCCAACACGTAAGTCCCTAACTGGTGTCGGCTGAGAAGGTGGAGGCAACAGGTAATTTTGGTACCACCACTCAAATTTCCAGATTTCCTGGGCTACCAGGGTTAGTATTCCATTCTGTTGAAAGGAAGAGACTGTAACTTCCAGTTTTCTTGGAGAGAAATTTAATGTGGTTCAGTGCTTGGAGAAGTCATATTAATAACAAAAGCTAACGTGTGCTGAGTATTTACTTTGTGCCAGACATCATTCTAGGTAGATCATACTGGTAGATCCTGTGTTAGCCTGGGAGGCAGACATGTTCACCTCTGCATTTTACAAAAGATGAAAAGGAGATAGGGAGTGATGAGCCAACTTGCACAAGGACACAAATTGTGGAGCTGGATTGAAACCAGGCAATAGGGTGTTATACTGCTTCAAAGACACAAACCCTTTTGGGTCTGGTTTGCCCACTTGCCCCAACTGGGCCTCCAGGTTTCTCACATGCCCAGGCCTGGGAGTAGACAACCAGACAGCACTGCAGCCGTCTCTCCTCTAGCCCCGCAGATGAGCCTTCCCAGCCTTTGGTTCAGAAAACTGGCCTTTATCTGACCTTGTGCCTCTATAGTTCGGTTTATAAGAAGCTGGGATTTATGAGCTTGCTCTGCAGCAGAGGACTTAAGGGAGAACCTGAGGGTGCGCGCATTGTAACTTCCTCGGATGATATCATAACGCATCCTCTCCAAAGGACCACAGATGAGCCTCCTGCTGGTTGTAAACAATACACCAGACCAGGGGACTTTAAAATCCAAGAGAGATTGCAGCTGGGGCTGCAAATGTATAACCCAAAAGGCAGGGAGATGAAATGAAGTCTGATGGAGTTGTATAGAGTATTAAGAGGCCAACAATCCTGTACATGTAACTGGACTTTCGAATTCACTGAGGTGATAGACTTGTCAGCCTGCGTGGTTTATGCAGCCTAACTGACCAGATCCAGGACTGCATGCATAATAGACTTCTGTGAGATTGATAAGTCGGGGCCATTTGTTTTGATAAGTCTTGGGCCTTCGACGGTTTGCTGAGTGACAGAGACTGCCGCTTGGGTTCCACTCTCCTTGTTGGTCCTGCTCCTGGGTGTGCAATGACCTGGTTTGTACATACACCAGCTCCTGCTTTATTCCTCCCTTTAAGTCTCCTTCTGTGGCTTGTTTTGAATCCACTCCTGCCTCCTCTCACTTCTTCCTGTTACTAATGAGCCACTCTGGGTGAGAGACTCTGACATCTAAGAGCCTCTGGGAGCAGCAGAAAAAACTGTAGGTCTGTCCACAGAGGAGTCCCGTGGCACTGACCATTTATCTGGTAACCATGTGGGCCCGATAAACAAAGCAAATCTGTCCGGCTCTCCCTCCCTCTGTGGCTTTTGGGCCTGTGCATGTGCATTTCCCAGGACAGTTGGAGGAGACACCAAAACTTGTCTTCATTACAGCTCTGACTCATAACCCAATTAATGGTGTCAAGAAGTGAAACATGGTCCCCAGGCCCGACTGCCTTTTGAAAGCAAGTCCCAGCCTGTTCGGAGCAGTAATGAATGGTGCTCCAGAGAGGGTGGCTCAGGATCTGTTCTGCTAGCCAAACGCAAAGGGGGCGGGGGAAGGGACTCAGAGAGCCAGTAGGTAGTGTCAGCTCTCAGTTTTGGGGTACAGATGCTCTTGATCTCAAAACAGATGAGCCGGTGGGTGGGAGGGGAATTGTCTGATGCTTTACCCTGACTTCTGACTGAGGTCACCTGCTTCATCTGACTGGACTTCTCAAGTTTAAGACAGGCAGATGGTCACCTGCCTCCCCGCATCTGATCCTCCGCCATTTTCTCTTCTCCTCCCATTCTTTCACCCCTGAGTTTCTCTAGGGAGAAGCTCTCTGTTCGCATTGACCACCCACAGTTTTTTCTCTCCTAGAACTTGCCCACGGGCTGATTGACATGGGTCTTACCTTACCTCGCTGCCTCTGGTGTGTGGGTGAAATGGACACCATGAGCCCATTTTCCAAGGTCCATTATACAGATTATTTTGTAAATTCAGACATGCTAATTTTCAGAATGGAGTGAGCTAGAAGGGCTCTCGGTGAGACTGGGGCATACTGTTCCTTCAAATATCTGCCTAAAGAGCACACAATTTTTAAAATAGGCTTACTGTGACTGAGTGGCAATGCTGCTTCTTTCTAAGAAGCCATTTACTTTTTTTTCCGGAAAAAAATCAGACCTCTTTTGTAATCAAACGCAGAGCCTTTCATGACGCTAACGAGGGCTACCATTTATTGAACGCAGAGTGTTAGGCATGGCGCAGAGCACTCTATTGATATTGTCCTAGATCCCCACAGCAGCACATACAAATGGGAAATTGTATCCCCATTTTTTAAATGAGTGCAGTTTTTCATTTTCAAGGAAGACGGTGCAAGAGGATCATAGCGTACTTCCTCTTGGAAGGAAGACAGAACTCCAGGGTCCTACAGTTAATATCCATCTCTTCTTCTTTCTTTCTTTTTTTTGTATGTGAGTTGGGGTCTTACTCTGTCACCCAGGCTGGGCTGGAGTGCAATGGCACACTCACAGCTTACCTCCACAGCCTCGACCTCCTAGGCTCAGGCAATCCTTCTGCCTCCCATCCTCCGAGTAGTTGGAAATACAGGTCTGTGCTACCATGCCCAGCTAGTTTTTTTGATATTTTGTAGAGACAAGGTCACGCTATGTTGTCCAGGCTGGTCTTCAACTCCTGGCTCGAGTCATCCTCCTACCTCATGCTGGAATTACATGCATGAGCCACTGTGTCTGGTCCATCTTTTCCTATTACTTTCTCACCCCCTGCAGGTTGCCTTGAGATTTTTCATCCCCCAAGGGGTCTGAATCTTCTTTTCATGTCCCAGGAAAGAAGGCGGGATCTCCAAGAGGGTGGATCTCCCAGGGAGAGCTTCAGAGAGAAGAGACAGACCCCCGCAGTACCACCCCAGACATCTGCGGCATCTCAAGTCTCCCTCGGTGGCCTGTCCCCTGGCGCGGACCAAGCCCAGCTTTGCCTGGTTTATGGGCTCCTGACGAGATGACAGCCTATTGTGACTTGGGAGGCAGCTGGATACCCAGCCCCTGCTTTTCCCCAGGGACCTGTTTCTTCTGTTGCAGCCAAATGCTGCTCAGTTGAGAGCGCAGGAAACAAAACAGCCTTTGTTGCTTAAACTGAAATCATTCCCATGGCTGACTGTCCCAGGGGTCTTGTTGTTAACAATACTTTCTCCTCCTTCTCTTCTTCCTGTTCCTCCTCCCCATCTCTTATCTGTCTGCCTCCCTCTGCCCCTCCTCCGCTTTCTCTTCTCTTCCCACTCCCCTGCCCTCTATGATGCTTAATCACTGCACTTCTGAAACACAACAAACCTAAGAGAATCTTGCCAAAGTGAGATGCTCTAGGGAGTTCATACAGAAACGACAACAAGAGCCAAACCCATTTGGGTAGGTTTGGGTTTCATGGGAACAGTTCTGTGCTGTGAGAAGGCAGGCGGAGGAGACAGAGTTGGAGCCTGCCCAGCTGAGTGTCTCCTGGGAAGGGTGCCCAGGGGCTGGGACTGTAAAATGGATTAGTCATTGTTAAACTATTTTAGAGCACGGATGTCTTTGAGAATTTGAGGAACACGCATCAGTACAGGGTTTGGGCTCACGGTCAGGATTTTCTGAATGTCCAGTCCAAGAGCTGATGTCCTGTACACATCCTTTTCCCCACTGGCTTTGTCTATCTTAGTTATAAGCCCAATGGACACACATTCTTAGAAGATGTGGCCATGTCATTTGTTATCTTCACTGGGACACTTTTAGAGTGACAGGCACTAACTACGCTGAGATAACTTACACCAACCGAAACAGTCCCAGGCAACCTGGGGATTAGTGTCTCTCTGCTTTGGGCATGGGGTCTGGGGTAAGTAAGACCCAGGGCTGGGAAGTAGGTTCTATCATGAACTACTGAGAATCTCAGCTTCCAACCGTAAACTAATCAAAGAATTGGACTAAATCGTCATTGCTTCTTTGGGTGCTAGCGTTTTTAATCTTTTTGCACGCATGGGAGAAAAAAGTATATCGGGTGACATGTTTTGCCTTCTGCTGGTTGGCTAAATGAATGAATCCGCTCAAATTCCGGGTTGGGGGAGGTATTAAAAGTGTGAGAATAATATAGTGCAGAGAACCAGGGACTTTTGTTTTCTGAAAGAACAGGACAATGCTCTTGTAAAATGTCTCCTCCTTGCTCTCAGTAACTGACCATGGTGTTGAATTCTAGTTATGCAGGAGAGCCCACCTTTACTCAAGCCTTCAGGAAGAGCATCTTAGAGGGGAGACATTCCCTGTGTCAAGGGCCTGGCCACTCAATTATAAGAAAAAAAAACAAGCCTGTGTTTAAAAATACAGTAGTTGGTCTACCAAAAAGATACCTTCACTCGTGTTTATTGCAGCACTATTCACAATAGCAAAAATATGGAACCAACTTAGATGCCCATCGAAGGTGGACTGGATTAAGAAAATGTGGTACAAATACATGATGGAATACTATGCAACCATAAAAAAGAATAAAATTATGTTCTCTGCAGCAACATGGATGCAGCTTGAGACCATCATTCTAAGTGAATCATCACAGAAACAAAAACTGAGAACTGCATGTTCTTACTCATAAGTGGGCACTAAATATTGGGCACAAGGATGGAAACAACAGACACTGGGCACTGCTAAAGGAGGGAGGGGTGTGGGATAAGGGATATAAAACCACCCATTGGGTACCATGCTCATACTTGCAGGGGCAGAGAGAGCTCATCAGACACCTAAGCCTCTTCTATGTAACAAAGTCTCCACGGGCTCGGTGGCTCAGCCTGTAATCCCAGCACTTTGGGAGGCTGAGGAGAGTGGATTGTCTGAGCCTACGGGTTCGAGACCAACCTGGCCAACTTGGCAAGCCCTCACCTCTACAATAAATCAAACATTAGGCTGAAGCAGGTCGACGCTGGAGTGGCCCTGAGTGTGTCACAGCATTCCAGCCTGGGCCACGGAGTGAGACTCTGACTCAGAACAAACAAACAAATTCTCACGAGTACCCCACAATTCTGAAATTAAATAAATAAGTAAAAGTACAGCACCTAGTTAGGTACCGAAATCTCAGCACTCCTTGGGGGGCTCTGGGTGTAGGAGTAATTTGGGAAAAACTGGCGTCAGGATTTCCCTAGTCACCTTTATGCACCGCGAATAAGCAGGAACCAAAAGATGAAAGTCCGCCAAGGGCTCCTGGCGGGTGAAAATGACTCAGAGGCTCGGGATCTGGAAGCAGGCTTGTTTGCGACCCTTCTGGGTCAGCATTGATTTCCAGGACGTCCACAGGCAGAACATTTCTTTTCGTATCTTTCAAAGGTTTCATTTTCTCCTGCTGTTCACACTGAATGAGGATCGAGACCAGAACATGGTAAATGACTTGGCCACCCCGGGTTTTGAAGTTCAAGAGCACGCTGTGAAGCAGGCTGTGGGTGGAGAACAGGCAGCGGCCGGGTGTCAGGAGTGGGTCGATTCCAGTCACTGGCCCTCGCGCTCTTTGTATGAATTTGCCCATCTTCATACTTTGGGAGTCTCTATTTTATCGTCAGAGGGAATTTTTTTTCCCCCCAAAGCTGTGGAATCCTTTAAAAGGGGAAAATTGTATAAAGGAAACAAAACGGCCTTTGTTGCTTAAACTGAAATCATTCCCATGGCTCAGGCTGACCCCTCCGGTCCCTCAGAGCGTCCCAAGGCACTTCCTCTGTTCGGCCTCCACCAGCTGGTGTGGTTTGGGTAAATTTTTCGAAAATGCCATGCTCCCGTCAGGAGCAGCCCCAGTAGCCAGGCCCTAATATGGAAGCAAGGGGAGTAAAGACTGGGCGAAGCCCCTTTGTTTCTCTTTGGACTGCTGCAAATTGCCCAGGTTCTGCCCTCAGATTCTTAGCACTTGAAAACCTTTGAACTTGGTTTCTCCAACAAGCTTTTTCCAGATCTTCTGTGTAACAGACACCGCCTTTCTGGATTGGGGACTGGAGCCTACAGTGTGGTTAACCACTGGAGTTTTCAGAGGAAGGCGAGGAGCTGGAAGGGAAGCAATTGCCAATCAAGAAGTCTGGCTTGGAGGCTATGCCATGTCCCTGAGACAGCCACCCTGCCTCGGAGCCAGAATCCCGGCTTGCTGGTCCCAGTACCTTCTGCTCCCTTGGCAATCCTGGTGCTCAATTTTATTGTTTACCTAAACTGGTTATTTGGGACTGTGAAATACGATTCTTGAAGGCTACAGCAAGTGAATGGCCCTCGGGGACCAGGCACCTTGGGTTGTAAATCAATCTCCCTACAGAAACTCCAGCCGTTAAACATTACAAGGTGAAGAGTAGCCCCCTTGTGGGACACCCTGCAGCGGTTGCCATGTTAGCTGAAAGGATTGTGTTTCTGGAAATGCTCTGATGGAAGATACAGAATCCCCTCTTGGGACTGTTTTCACACATGGGAGTATCTGTTAACAGTAGATGAGTAGAGCTAGGACTGGATGATTTGGGGAGTTCTCTTATGCTCGCTCTATCTTTTGTATAAAAAAGGAACAGATGCTTGGATAAAATATATTTCTTGATAATTCTGTTCAGTATTTCAAAAAAAGCAAACAGCCCAAATCCTACCCATCAGAAAACAGTGAATACTCTATAACCTTTTGAATCTCCTCAGGGTCCTAGCAGACTGAACACTCAATTCTCCTAAAATTTCATTTTCTTTATTTCTAAACAATCAGTGAAATCATTTTTCTATGTTAGAATTATACTTGGAAAGAGTCACTGAGTGAGTTGGGTTAATGAGCTGATGAGGCCACAGACCGTCCCATGATAATATCTGAGAAGATCCAGATTCCAAATGGGCAAATTAAGTGTTGAACTTAAGTTTTTCGGTTCAAGAAGATGAAAAAGTTCTGGTGGATGGTGGTGATGACTGCACAATGATGTGAATGTACTTAAGGCCACTGAACTGTACACTTTAAAACGGTTAATTTTATGTATACTGTACAATTTAAAAAGTAAAACAATTTAGGTCTGAGTATTTATTTATATCCAAACCAGAGGTAATTTGGTTTTGTTTTGCTCATGATCCGTGAGGGTATGGCATATTTTATATCTCTCAGGATTCTTCAACTTGCTTGTGAACGTTAAGCTTCCAAATATTAATTCCCATTTCTCACATGATTCCTGCATAGCCATTTCAAATATTGGGGAACAAAAGAAAAAGCAGGTAGTGTTTCTATTGTAGAAATCTATATACAAGCTAATGATGTGAGATTGTGCAAAGATTTCAGAAACTGTGTTTAGATATTTAGAATATCTATCTGGACAAAACTTAGAATGGTGGGAACCTCTAAAATACTCTTTCCACTAACTGATCAATTCATGCTTTACCTCCTTCCTACCCCTGAGCCTGTTATTCAGTCAATGCTTATTATTTGCCTACAGTTTTCGAGGTTCCAAATTAAGTGCTTTGAGAAGTATGCGACCTCTAGTCTATCCTCCGGATAGAGGAGCTGGAGATAGGTGTATAACTAAAACAAAGGAGTTGGGACCAATAACACGAATAGACCCTTCCCATCATTCATTTAACAATTACTTGTGGATCTCCCAACAAATGCCAGACACTTTAGGTATTATGGAAATTCAGAGACAGCAGAAATGCCTTCCAGCATACAACATCTGGGCACTCTCTGGAAGAAATGACATCTCAAGAAGTTGGTTATGAAAGGAGATGTAGCATTTGAAGGGCATTCTGAAAAGCGAGAACAGAATAAGCAAAAGTAGAAAAGGAGGGAATTAAACGGGTATGTTTGAGAAGAAATAGGCTAGATTACATGGGTCGGCGAATTTTTTTCCCTAAAGGCTCAGCAGCAAATATTGAGATTTTGCAGGTCCTATGGGGTTTGTTGCAGATACTCAACTCTGTTGTAGTAAGAAAGCAACCACAGACAATACCTAAATAAATGAATGTGGCAGTGGTTGCAATATAACTTTATTTGCAAAAGCAGTTTGAAGTTCAGCTGGCCACTGACTGAAGTGTGCTGACTCTTGGTTTTGATCCCAGGATTAATGAGGGCATGTAGGAGGAAGTAGAATTAGACCAGAGTCTGATCAGAGTAGTACTTGCATGCCAAGCTAAAGATAACTTTTTCAAGGTAGCAATGAGAAGGCACATGCCTTTGAACAAAAAGAATGTCAGGATTAGAGTCTTCTCTAAATAGCATCTTTCTCAAAGGAGGTTCCGTGACTCTGTCTCTTCTGGATGTACTTTTGGGAACTTTTCTTCAATAGTATCATTCATTCACAATTATACTCACAAATTCTTGGAACTTTAGGAAGTAGCTGTGCCAAATCTTTTAAATCATCCGGTCTTATCCACCAAACAAGGAAAAAAGAGCAGACAATAAATTTCTTACCAATTTTTTGTTGTGAGAAGATGCAATGTGTGAGAGTTAGCCAAGAGCCTCACTCATGTATTTTACTAAAGCGAGGCCCAGTTTTTTGCAGGACCTCAACAGCCATTGGGATTAGGAGAATTCCTTGCCTTTCAACCCTCAGTCCCCTGCTCTCAGCTTGTGATGTCCTGAATTTCCAATTCCACTGTGCTTTTTCAGGCCTCTTCTTAGTTGGTGTTCTCCTTCCTTCTGAATGTCTTCCTGTTCTGGTTTCTATGATAACATTTTTTTCTGGACTTTTCTTTATTTTTTCTGTCTTATTTTAGATATGAGGTCTCACTATGTTGCTCAGGCAGGAGTACAGTGGCTATTCACAGGAGTGATCATATACAACAGTCTTGAACTCCTGGGCTCAAGTGATTCTCCTGCTTCAGCCTCCCAATTAGCTAGACATAGAGGTGACATGACACCTGATTGGCTTTTCTCACTTATTTGTGGCTGCTCCTTCTTTTTTTTTTTGAATTGGAGTCTCACTCTGTGCCCAGACTGGAGTGCAGTGGCTGCTCCCAGCCACCACAGCCTCGACCTGCTGGGCTCCGGCAATCCTTCTGCCTCAGCCTTCCGAGTAGCTGGAAC